>NW_017215601.1:0-13793 GCF_001704415.2 Capra hircus
CTCTCCAGTGCTGACATGGATCTTGGGGTACTTCTGGAGTCTCCCCAGGGGAGTCAGTCCTCGTCTGAGTGGGGGTGCACATGCGCTTTCCTCCCGAGCTGTAGCAGCAGTGTCACGCTTCTTCGCGTGGATCAAGGGATCTATGGCTTTCGGAGGCTTTCCCGAGGTTTTCCCACGAGGCTTTACCACAGCTTTTCCACGTGCCACCGTGGTGTGAGTCGATCCTCGTCTTGAAAGTCGAGGCAGTGCAGGGAAAACAGGTTTCCTGGAATGGACTGAGACATCTGGGGGACTCTGGGAATGGTGGCACGACCCTGGAGTTCCTCTCGTCTTTCCTGTGGAGAGCGAGTCCTCTTGAGATGCGACGGAAATGCCGGAATTTTTCCCGACCACGAGGGAAAGGATCCCTCTCTCGAGCTGGGAGGCGGAAACGGGCTCTCTGGATGTGGCGGGACCTCGTGATTCCTCGAGTGGAGACGGGTATGTCGGGGAACTTCTTGAGTTGCAGCAAGGGTGTGAAGGACCCTTTGGAAGTTCCAGAGGTTAGGTGTGATTAGCCTCGAGACGCCTCAGCGGAAATGGGCCTCATCTCGCCTGGATGGGAGAACCTCCTGGATTTTCTCGAGTTGCGGCAGGTGCTCTCGAGTTACGACGGAGACCTCAGGGACCCGCTCTGGTGACCTCAGGAAAGGCCAGTCCCCATGCGAGGTGCTAGGGGGCCTCTCAGTTTTCCTCTCCCGTCGATGCCGGGGCCTAAGACCTTGTGTGGAGTCGGGACCGGACCTGAGGATTCCTCTCCAGTGCTGACATGGATCTTGGCGTACTTCTGGAGTCTCCCAAGCTTGCGTCAGTCCTCGGCTCGAGTGGGGTCATGCACGTGCGCTTTCCTCCCGAGCGGTAGCAGCAGTGTCACGCTTCCCTTCTCGTGGATCAAGGAATCTGTGGCTTTCCCTGGAGTCTTTCCCATGAGGCTTTCCCACAGGGCTATTCCACTTGCCACCATGGTGTGAGTCGATCCTCGGCGTGAAAGTCGAACCAGTGCAGGGAAAACAGGAACCTCCTTCCCACAGTAGGGGATACACTGTCCCCTTGGGCGGGTATCTCCAGGGCACTCGCGCTGGGGGGTTGCCCGCGGAGGTGCGGGCCTCAGGCTCCACGTGAGAAAAGCCCCAAATGGCATTAGCTGCCAGTCCAGACGCTGGCCCCTCAGGTCTCTGGCCGGAGCCTTGGGCTCCAGGCAACTCAAAGCCCTCGGGGTGGCACTCTGGGACTGCTGTAGGGAAAGGATGCCAAGAGCCCACGGAGGAGTTGGGGAGGGGGCATGGGGGAAACGGAGGCGAGGACAGCGAGGGATCTAGGTGGAGGCGCTGGAGAGAGCGTCTGGTGTCCCGGAATGCCTCGGAGGAGCCAGCGGGGGACAGTCGAGGACCAGGGACCTGTGGAATGTGAAAAGGAGGGAAATCTCAGAGCAAGGCAGGCTGGGAAAGGGGGCGTTGGTGGCCAATTCAAAGGGACCTAGGGGCGTTTCCTGGGCGGTGAGTTCCCTTGGCACTGCTGAGGGCCCCTGATTGATCCACTCGGGTTGAACCCACCCCCCGCTGCGAGGGAGGGCCACAAACCAAAGCCCCCGAACTACCCGCCCACCCCAACGGGGATCTTGGCGGTCCAGGGCTCAGCCGTGCCCGGGAAAAGCCACTCGCTCCACGGGACTCCGTCCAGGGTCTCTGCTTGGAAAGAGGCCAGGGGCGGCCCCCTCCATCTACCCACCCAAACCCTATTGACGTCAGTGGTGGCGGAGACGCCTCCCGTTCTCCAGAGTCCTAAGCTGCTGGGTCCCCGCCCACTCGGCCAGCAGTCTGCAGCGTGCCCGTGTGCCTCTCCCACCATGGCTTGGTTCGGCTCCTCCAGCACCTCAAGCGGTACGTTTGCCCTCGGTCCCTGTGGTCGGATCACATCTCAGGGGATTTGTGGGTGGCCTGGGCAAGGGCTCTCGGCCAATGTGTTGACCCCCCTCCCACCCGAGAACGGCTGGGACCCATCGGCCAGGCCCGGTTTCCGAGGCGTCAGGTGTGCCCAAATTCGGAGGGCGTGGCATCGTTCGTTCATCTTGCTCCTTTGGCACACACATGGCTTCTCCGTTCTCTTTTCTGGGAAGACAGTGTTGTTTCAGGGGCGTGCTGCGGGGGGCGGGGCCGGGGTTGCGGGGTGGTGGGAGCGGGTGCTGTGCTGGGATGAGGCCCTTTATCCTCACATCTTCATGTGGGAATGGGAGTCGGGGAGCTCTGTGGCCTTGCTGCCTTCAGTGGCTTCCTCTGCACAGGGGCCTAGTGGCTTCTGCCTTTTGTCAGGCGTTACGGGGTTTGGGCGTCGCTTTGGTGGCCTTGGCCTTTGCCTTGGCCTGGGCCTTGGCCTTGCCCTTGGCGTTGCCGTTGCCCTTGCCTTGGTCTTGGGCTTGACCTTGCCCTGCCCTTGAACTTGAACTTGAACTTGACCTTGACCTTGAACTTGAACTTGAACTTGCTTGACCTTGACCTTGAACTTGACCTTGACCTTGAACTTGAACTTCAACTTCAACTTGAACTTGACCTTGAACTTGAACTTGAACTTGACTTTGAACTTGAACTTGAACTTGACTTGAACTTGAACTTGAACTTGACCTTGAACTTGAACTTAACTTGACCTTGACTTGAACTTGAACTTGACCTTGACCTTGAACTTGAACTTGACTTGAACTTTGACCTTGACCTTGAACTTCAACTTAAACTTGAACTTGACCTTGACCTTGAACTTCACTTTGAACTTGACCTTGACCTTTAACCCTGAACTTGACCTTGACCTTGAACTTGAAGTTGACCTTGAACTTGAACTTCAACTTGATCTTGAGCTTGAACTTGAACTTGACTTGAACTTGAACTTGACCTTGAACTTGAACTTGACCTTGACCTTGACCAACAACGGGAGACCTCGAGATTTGCTCAGAGCACCGGAGGTCCAGAAGCAGGGCCCTGTATCTCCCCTTCCCTTTGTGATCATTGCAAAGACATTCCTAGCTGATAGCGGGAGTGCCCCTGAAGAAGCAAGCAGTGGGAGTGTGTTTGACACGACTGTGTGCCTTCCTGGCCTCAGCTCCACAAGGGGCCTTTCCTCTCGAAGTAGGCCCCATGTCCCCTTGGGGAGGGTGTCATGCCTCTTTTCTCCTCACTGCCAAAGGGTGGAGCCAAGCTTGCTCTGTCAGAGGTACAAAAAGCAATTGATTGGATTTTCAAGCTCTTGCTAGGCTGCACCCTTTCAGGGCCCACTTTACTGAACAGGTGCTCTGTGGCCCGTTGGGTATGCAGGTTGACAACAGGGTGAGATCCTGTCCAAGCAAGAATTTTCCTGAAAGACCTAGGCTCACTAGAGCTCCTCCAGAGCAAAGGGGATAGAGGAGATGTATGGAGGAGTCTTTGCCTTTCCCTGTGAGTGTGGGGCTACTCCCTACGGCCCCAAGCTCAGGGATAACTGCCTCTAAGAAGGAATGCAAGAAGCGTATTCTTGGAGTTGGACAGGGAGTTTCGCAGCATGTGGGGAAAGAAAGACTTCTTCGGGAAGAAGAGGCACACCGGGGGTGTGTTTGCAAGCCTCTATTTGGAAGGAACAGGTTTGCTTATACATCTCAAGACCTCCAGATCTGCTCAGAGGACTGAAGTTCCAGAGACAGGGCCATGTATCTCCCCTTCCTTTGAGATCCTTGCAAAGACATTCCTAGCAGATCGTGGGAGTGCGCATGAAGAAGCAAGCAGCGGGAGTGTGCTTGACATCACTGGCTGCCTACTGGGCTCAGCTCCTCAAGGGGCTTTCTCTCCTGGTAGGCCCTATGTCCCCTTTGGGGAGAGGGTGGTGCCTCTTCCTCCACACTGCCAAAGGGTGGAGGTGGAGCAAACTCGTTTCTCGAGGTAAAAAAAAAAAAAGCAAATTGGATGGATTTTTAAGCTCTTGCTATGCTGCACCCCTCCAGGACCCACTCGAGCAAAACAGGTGCCTGTGGCCCCTAGGTCGGGTATGCAGGTTCACACACTGGGTGGGATCCCGTCAAAGCCAAGAATTTTCCTGACAGACCTAGGCTCACTAGAGCTCTCCTCCAGAGGAAAGGGGACAGAAAAGACGTGTGTGTGGAGGTGGCTCTGCCTTTCCAGGTCCCAATCTCAGGGATAACTGCCCCTAAGAAAGGAACTGCTGCTGCTGCTGCTGCTAAGTTGCTTCAGTCGTGTTCGACTCTGTGCGACGCCATAGACGGTAGCCCACTAGGCTCCCCCGTCCCTGGGATTCTCCAGGCAAGAACAGTAAGTGGGTTGCCATTGCCTCTCCAATGCATGAAAGTGAAAATGAAAGTGCAGTCGCTCAGTCGCGTCCGACCTCAGCGACCCCACGGACTGCAGCCTACCAGGCTTCTCGTCCATAGGATTTTCTGAAAGGAACTGCAAGAAGCGCTTTTCCAGGAGGCTGGAAGGGAGTTCGCAGGATGTGGGAAAGAGAGCCTCCTTCGGGAAGAATAGGCGGCCTTGTTTTGTGTTGCAAACCTCTATTTGGAAGGAACAGGTTAGTTATACAAAGGGAGACCTCCAGATCTGCTCAGAGGACCAAAGTTGCAGAGGCAGGTCGGTGTTTTTCCCTTCACTTTGCGATCTTGCAAGACATTCCTTGCTGATAGATGATTCGCAAGGGCCTTTGAGATGTTGTTTTCTTTCTAGGTTCAAAGATTCCTTCAGTTCCTAATATAGATATCCTAGAAATTATCTGACATCCGTGAAATCTGATATGTCCTGGTCAAATGCTGTCAGTTATATTCCAGTTATCATATTAAAGCATTTCAAGTCGCAGCAGTGACCAGATTACATTGTCATTTCTATTTAATCAGGTTTTAACCATGTCTCTATGGTTTCACACTGATGCCTTTGCAGAAATACTGCTACTTCAAGATATATGGAATATACTTTTTTTAAGCTTACCGATAATTTGTTTGTTTGTTTGTTTGTCTTCTGGTAAGCTGGTACCAGATGGAATTTAGTCTCCTCTCTAGGTTAAGAGAACAAAGTTTTCTTAGAATGCAATTTTGATAACAGACTATGGATTTTTTACCTTCATTGATTTATAATTGTTTTCATCATCTGTTTTTTTACTTCGGTAAAGTAAATAAGCCTTATTTAAGATTTTGGTACATGTAGGATGGACTAAGCTTTCCCACTCTTGCAAGTTCCCTTAACCCTTCAGATTCTTCTCGTGGGACAAGATCTCACTTTCCTCCAGAGGACAATCCAAGCTTTTTATTAGTTGATCTGCCTGACATCAGAGTCCATTTGAGCACGAGTTGGCCTATAATTTAGGCATGAAACTATGACTACATAAAGAAAAGGTGACTTTATGATTCAGGGATGGCATGATATGCCTTGCACTTCAGAGAAAATGGGTTAAAATGATTTTTTTATCTCAAAACTGCACAGCCAGTTCTTTCAGCATATGCAATTGAAACATCTAGTCATTAGGTCAGTTTTCATTCCAATCCAAAGAAAGGCAATGACAAAGAATATTCAAGCTGCTGCACAATTGCACTCATCTCACACACTAGTAAAGTAATGCTCAAAATTCTCCAAGTTCACATGAACTGTGACTTCCAATGTTCAAGAGGGATTTAAAACATGCAGAGAAACCAGAGATCAAACTGCCAACATCCACTGGATCATTGAAAAAGCAAGAGAGTTCCAGAAAAAAAGACATCTATTTCTGCTTTATTGACTATGCCAAAGCCTTTGACTGTGTGGATACAATAAACTGGGAAAATTCTGAAAGAGATGGGAATACCAGACCACCTGACCTGTCTCTTGAGAAACCTGTATGCAGGTCAGGAAGAAACAGTTCGAACTGGACATGGAACAACAGACTGGTTCTAACTAGGAAAAGGAATATGTCAAGGCTCTATATTGTCACCGCTGCTTATTTAACTTATATGCAACTACATCATGAGAAACACTGGGCTGGAGAAGCACATGCTGGAATCCAGATTGCTGGGAGAAATATCAATAATCTCAGATATGCAGATGACACCACCCTTATGGCAGAAAGTGAAGAAGAACTAAAGAGTCTCCAGATGAAAGTGAAAGAGGAGAGTGAAAGTTAGCTTAAGCTCAGGCATTCAGAAAACTAAAATCATTGCATCAAGTCTCATCACTTCATGGCAATAGATGGGAAAACAGAGGTCAGGAGTTCCAGAGGTCAAGTGTGATTAGCCTCGAGACACCTCAGTGGAACGGCCTCATCTCGCCTGCAGGGGAGAACCTCCTGGATTTTACCGAGTTGCGGCAGGTGCTCTTGACTTACGACGGGGACCTCATGGACCCACTCTGGTGACCTCAGGAAAGGCCAGTCCCATGCGAGTTGCTAGAGGGTCTGTCGGCTGTTCCTCTCCGTCGATGCCAGGGCCTAAGACCTTGTGTGGAGTCGGGCCGGAACCTGAGGATTCTCTCCAGGGCTGACATGCATTTTGGGGTATTTCTGGATTCTCCCCAGGGGAGTCAGTCTCGTGTCGAGTAGGGGCATGCACGTGCGCTTTCCTCCCTTGCTGTAGCAGCAGTGTCACGCTTCCCGTCGCGTGGATGAAGGATCTGTGGCTTTCCTCGAGGCTGTCCCACGAGGCTTTCCACAGGGCTGTCCACGTGTCACCGTGGTGTGAGTCGATCCTCGGCATGAAAGTCGAGGCAGTGCTGGGAAAACAGGTTTCCCTGAATGGACTGAGACATCTGGGGGACTCGTTGAATGGTGGCACGACCTGGAGTTCCTCTCGCCTTTCCTATGGAGAGCGCCTCCACTTGAGATGCGTCGGGAACGCCGGGAATTTTTTCCCGACCACGCAGGGAAAGGATCCCTCCTCTCGAGCTAGGAGGCAGAAACGGGGCCCTCTGGATGAGGCGGGGCACTCGTGCTTCCTCTCGAGTGGAGACGGGTATGTCGGGGAACTTCTTGAGTTGCAGCAAGGTTGTGAAAGACCCCTTGGAAGTTCCAGAGGTTAGATGTGATTAGCCTCGAGACGCCTCAGCGGAAATGGGCCTCGTCTCGCCTGGAGGGGAGAACCTCCTGGATTTTCTCGAGTTGCGGCAGGTGCTCTCGACTTACGACGGGACCTCAGGACCAGACTGGTGGCTTCAAGAAAGGCCAGTCCCCATGTGCGTTGCTCGGGGCCTCTTGGGATTACTCTCCTGTCGATGCCGGTGCCTAAGACCTTGTGTGGAGTCGGTGACGGAACCTGAGGATTCCTCTCCAGTGCTGACATGGATCTTGGGGTACTTCTGGAGTCTCCCAGGGGAGTCAGTCCTCGTCTCGAGTGGGGGCATGCACGTGCGCTTTCCTCCGAGCTGTAGCAGCAGTGTCACGCTTCCCTTTGCGTGGATCATGCGATCTGTGGCTTTCCCTCGAGGCTTTCCCATGAGGCTTTCCACGAGGCTTTCCCACAGGGCTGTCCCACGTGCCACCGTGGTGTGAGTCAATCCTCGGCTTGAAAGTCGAGGCAGTGCAAGGAAAACAGGTTTCCCTCGAATGGACTGAGACATCTGGGGACTCTGGGAAAGGTGGCACGACCCTGGAGTTCCTCTCGCCTCCTGTGGAGAGCGCCTCTTCTTGAAATGCGACGGGAACGCCGGGAATTCTTTCCCGTCCACGCAGGGAAAGGATTCCTCCTCTCGAGCTAGGAGGCGGAAACGGGGCTCCTCTGGATGTGGGCAGAACTCTCGTGCTTCCTCTCGAGTGGACACGGGTATGTCGGGGAATTTCCTGAGTTGCAGCAAGGGTGTGAAGGACCCTTTGAAGTTCCAGAGGTTAGGTGTGATTAGCCTCGAGACGCCTCAGCGGAAATGGGCCTCATGTCGCCTGGAGGGAGAACTCCTGGATTTTCTCCAGTTGCGGCAGTGTTCTCGACTTACGACGGGAACCTCAGGGACCCGCTCTGGTGGCCTAGGAAGGCCAGTCCCATGCGAGTTGCTCGGGGCCTCTTGGATTCCTCTCCCTTCGATGCCAGGGCCAAGACCTTGTGTGGAGTCGGTACCGAAACCTGAGGATTCGTCTCCAGTGCTGACATGGATCTTGGGGTACTTCTGCAGTCTCCCCAGGGGAGTCAGTCCTTGTCTCGAGTGGGGGCATGCACGTGCGCTTTCCTCCGAGCTGTAGCAGCAGTTTCGCGCTTCCCCTGGCGTGGATCAAGGGATCTGTGGCTTTCCCTCGAGGCTTTCCCTTGAGGTTTCCCACGAGGCTTTCCCACGAGGCTTTCCACAGGGCTGTCTCACGTGCACCGTGGTGTGAGTCAATCCTCCTCTTGAAAGTCGAGGCAGTGCAGGGAAAACAGGTTTCCCTGGAATGGACTGAGATATCTGGGGGTCTCTGGAATGGTGGCATGAACCTGGAAATCCTCTCGCCTTTCATGTGGAGAGCGCCTCCGCTTGAGATGCGACGGGAACGCAGGGAATTCTATCCCGACCTCGCAGGGAAAGGATCCTCCTCTCGAGCTAGGAGGCGGAAACGGGCTCCTCAGGATGTGGGGGGAACTTTCGTGCTTCCTCTCGAGTGGAGACTGGTATGTCGGGGAACTTCTTGAGTTGCAGCAGGGTGTGAAGGACCTTCTGGAGTCTCTCCAGGGAGTCAGTCCTCGTCTCGAGTGGGGGCACGCACGTGCGCTTTCCTCCCGAGCTGTAGCAGCAGTGGCGCTCTTCCTTCGCGTGGATCAAGGGATCTGTGGCTTTCAATTGAGGCTTTCCCACGAGCCTTTCCAGGAGGCTTTCTCACAGGGCTCTCCACCTGCCACCGTGGTATGAGTCGATCCTCGGCTGGAAAGTCGAGGCAGTGCACGGAAAACAGGTTTCCCTGGAATGGACTGAGACATCTGGGGGACTCTGGAATGGTGGCACGACCTGGAGTTCTCTCGCCTTTCCTGTGGAGAGCGCTCCTCTTGAGATGCGACGGAACGCGGGAATTCTTTCCCGACCACGCAGGGAAAGGATCCTCCTCTCGAGCTAGAAGCCGGAACGGGGCTACTCTGGATGTGGCAGAACTCTCGTGCTTCCACTAGAGTGGAGACGGGTATGTCGGGGAACTTCTTGATTTGCAGCAAGGGTGTGGATGACTCTTTGAAGTTCTAAAGGTTAGGTGTGATTAGCCTCGAGACGCCTCAGCGAAATGGGCCTCATTTCGCCTAGACGGGGACCTTCTGGATTTTCTCGAGTTGCAGCAGGTGCTCTCGACTTATGTCGGGGACCTCAGGGACCTGCTCTGGTGGCCTCAGGAAAGGCCAGTCCCAAGCAAGTTGCTCGGGGCTCTAGAGATCCTCTCCCGTCGATGCCGGGCCTAAGACCTGTGTGGAGTCGGTGCCGGAACCTGAGGATTGCTCTCACAGGCTGATATCGATATTGGGGTACTTCTGGAGTCTCCCCAGGGGAGTCAGTCCTCGTCTCGAGTGGGGCATGCACCTGCTCTTTCTCCCGAGCTGTAGCAGCAGTGTCACGCTTCCCGTCGCGTGGATCATGGATCAGCGACTTCCCTCGAGCTTTCCCATGAGGCTTTCCCAAGAGGCTTACCCACAGGGCTGTTCCACGTGCCACCGTGGTGTGAGTCGATCCTCGGTTTGAAAGTCGAGGCAGTGCAGGGAAAACAGCTTACCCTGGCATGGACTGAGACATTTGCGGACACTGGGAATGGTCGCACTACCTGGAGTTCCTCTCGCCTTTCCTGTGGGAGTGCCTCCCCTTTAGATGCGACGGGAACGCCGGGAATTCTTTCCCGATCACGCAGGGAAAGGATCCTCCTCTCCAGCTATGAGGCGGAATCGGGCTCCTCTGGATGTGAGCGGGACTCTGGTGCTTCCTCTCGAGTGGAGACGGGTATGTCGGGGAACTTCTTGAGTTGCAGCAAGGGTGTGAAGGACCCTTTGGAAGTTCCAGGTGTTAGAGCTGTTTAGCTCGAGACGCCTCAGCGGAAATGGGCCTCATCTCGCCTGGAGGGAGAACCTCCTGGATTTTGTCGAGTTTCGGCAGGTGCTCTCGACCTACGACGGGGACGTCAGGACCCGCTCTGCTGGCCTCAGAAAAGGCCAGTCCCCATCCGAGTTGCTCGCGGGCCTCTCGGATTCCTCTCCGTCGATGCCGGGGCTAAGATCTTTTGTGGATGGGTGCGGAACCTGAGGATTCCTCTCCAGTGCTGATATGGATCTTGGGTACTTCTGGAGTCTCCCAGGGGAGTCAGTCCTCGTGTCGAGTGGGGGCATGCACGTGCGCTTTCCTCCGAGCTGTAGCAGCAGTGACGCGCTTCCCTTCGCGTGGATCAAGGGATCTGTGGCTTTCCCTCGAGGCTTTCCCACTAGGCTTTCCCACAGGGCTGTCCCACGTGCCACCGTGGTGTGAGTCGATCCTCGGCTTGAAAGTCGAGGGCAGTGCAGGGAAAAACAGGTTTCCCTGGAATGGACTGAGACATCTGGGCGACTCGGAATGGTGGCACGACCCTGGAGTCCTCTGCCTTTCCTGTGGAGAGCACCTCCTTTTGAGATGCGACGGAAACGCCTGGAATTCTTTCCCGACCACGCAGGGAAAGGAACCCTCCTCTCGAGCTAGGAGGGGGAAACGGGGTTCCTCTGGATGTGGGCGGGACCTCCGTGCTTCCTCTCGAGTGGAGACGAGTATGTCGGGGAACTTCTTGATTTGCAGCAAGGGTGTGAAGGACCCTTTGGAAGTTCCAGGTGTTAGATGTGTTTAGCCTCGGAGACACCTCAGCGGAAATGGGCCCTCATCTCGCCTGGAGGGGAGAACCTCCTGGATTTCTCGATTTATGGCAGGTGCTCTCGACTTACGATGGGGACCTCAGGGACCCGCTCTGGTGGCCTCAGGAAAGGCCAGTCCCATGCGAGTTGCTCGGGGGCCTCTCGGGATTCCTCTCCCGTCGATGCTGGGGCCTAAGACCTTGTGTGGAGTCGGTGCAGGAACTTGAGCATTCCTCTCCAGTGCTGACATGGATTTTGGGTACTTCTGGAGTCTCTCCAGTGGAGTCAGTCTCGTCTTGAGTGGGGCATGCACATGCGCTTTCCTCCGAGCTGTAGCAGCGGTGTTACGCTTCCCTTCGCGTGGATCAAGGGATCTGTGGCTTTCCTCGAGGCTTTCCCACGAGGCTTTCACACGAGTCGTTCCCACGAGGCTTTCCCAAAGGGCTGTCCTACATGCACTGTGGTGTGAGTCGATCCTCGCGTGAAAGTCGAACCAGTGCAGGGAAAACAGGAACCCTTCCCACAGTAGGTGGTACACTGTCCCTTGGGTGGGTATCTCCAGGGCACTCGCGCTGGTGGTTTGCCCGCGGAGGTGCGGGCCTCAGGCTCCATGTGAGAAAAGCCCCAAATGGATTAGCTGCCAGTCCAGACGCTGGCCCCTCAGGTCTCTGGCCGGAGCCTTGGGCTCCAGGCAACTCAAAGCCCTCGGTGTTGGCACTCTGTGACTGCTGTAGTGAAAGGACGCCAAGAGCCCACGGAGGAGTTGGGGAGGGGGCATGGGGGAAACGGAGGCGAGGACAGCGAGGGATCTAGGTGGAGGCGCTGGAGAGAGCGTCTGGTGTCCCGGAATGCCTCGGAGGAGCCAGCGGGGGACAGTCGAGGCCCAGGGACCTGTGGAATGTGAAAAGGCGGGAAATCCCAGAGCAAGGCAGGCTGGGAAAGGGGGCATTGGTGGCCAATTCAAAGGGACCTTGGGGCGTTTCCTGGGCGGTAAGCTCCCTTGGCACTGCTGAGGGCCCCTGATTGATCCACCCGGGGTTGATCCCACCCCCCGCTGCGAGGGAGGGCCACAAACCAAAGCCCGCGAACTGCCCGCCCACCCCAACGGGGATCGTGGCGGTCCAGGGCACAGCTGTGCCCGGGAAAAGCCCACTCGCTCCACGGGACTCCGTCCAGGGTCTCTGCTTGGAACGAGGCCAGGGGCAGCCCCCTCCATCTACCCACCCAAACCCTATTGACGTCAATGGTGGCGGAGACGCCTCCCGTTCTCCAGAGTCCTAAGCTGCTGGGTCCCCGCCCACTCGGCCAGCAGTCTGCAGCGTGCCCGTGTGCCTCTCCCACCATGGCTTCGTCAGACTCCTCCAGCACCTCAAGCGGTACGTTTGCCCTCGGTCCCTGTGGTCGGATCACATCTCAGGGGATTTGCGGGTGGCCTGGGCAAGGGCTCTCGGCCAATGTGTTGACCCCCCTCCCACCCGAGAACGGCGGGACCCATCGGCCAGGCCCGGGGTTCCGAGGCGTCAGGTGTGCCCAAAGTTGGAGGGCGTGGCATCGTTCGTTCATCTTGCTCCTTTGGCACACACATGGCTTCTCCGTTCTCTTTTCTGGGAAGGCAGTGTTGTTTCAGGGTGCGTCCTGCAGGGGGGCGGGGGCCGGGGTTGCGGGGTGGTGGGAGCGGGTGCTGTGCTGGGATGAGGCCCTTTATCCTCACATCTTCCTGTGGGAATGGGAGTCGGGGAGCTCTGTGGCCTTGCTGCCTTCACTGGCTTCCTCTGCACAGGGGCCTAGTGGCTTCTGCCTTTTGTCAGGCGTTACGGAGTTTGGGCTTCGCTTTGGTGGCCTTGGCCTTTGCCTTGGCCTGGGCCTTGGCCTTGCCCTTGGCGGTGCCCTTGCCTTGCCTTGGTCTTGGGCTTGGCCTTGCCCTGCCCTTGAACTTGAACTTGACCTTGACCTTGAACTTGACCTTGACCTTTGAACTTGAAATTGGCCTTGACCTTGACCTTGAACTTGAACTTGAACCTTGAACTTGAACTTCTTGAACTTGAACTTGAACTTGAACTTGAACTTGAACTTGACTTGAACTTGAACTTGAACTTGAACTTGACTTGCTTGAACTTGAACTTGACCTTGACTTCAACTTGAAACTTGAAACTTGACTTGACCTTGACCTTGAACTTGAACTTCAACTTGAACTTGAACTTCAACTTGAACTTGAACTTCAACTTGAACTTGAACTTTTGAACTTGAACTTGACCTTGACCTTGAACTTGAACTGACCTTGACCTTGACTTCAACTTGAATTTGACCTTGACCTTGAACTTCAACTTGATCTTGAACTTGACCTTGACCTTGAACTTGACCTTGACCTTGACCAACAACGGGAGACCTCGAGATTTGCTCAGAGCACCGGAGGTCCTGAAGCAGGGCCCTGTATCTCCCCTTCCTTTGTGATCATTGCAAAGACATTCCTAGCTGATAGCGGGTGTGCCCCTGAAGAAGCAAGCAGTGGGAGTGTGTTTGACACGACTGTGTGCCTTCCTGGCCTCATCTCCACAAGGGGCCTTTCCTCTCGAATAGGCCCATGTCCCCTTGGGGAGGGTGTCATGCCTCTTTTCTCCTCACTGCCAAAGGGTGGAGCCAAGCTCGCTCTGTCAGAGGTACAAAAACAGCAATTGAATGGATTTTCAAGCTCTTGCTAGGCTGCACCCTTTCAGGGCCCACTTTACTGAAACAGGTGCTCTGTGGCCCCTGGTTGGATATGCAGGTTCACAAACAGGGTGAGATCCTGTCCAAGCCAAGAATTTTCCTGAAAGACCTAGGCTCACTAGAGCTCTCCTCCAGAGCAAAGGGATAGAGGAGATGTATGGAGGAGTCTTTGCCTTTCCCTGTGAGTGTGGGGCTACTCCTACGGCCCCAAGCTCAGGGATAACTGCCTCTAAGAAAGGAATGGCAAGAAGCGCTTGAGGTTGGGACAGGGAGTTCGCAGCATGTGGGGAAAGAAAGACTTCTTCGGGAAGAAGAGGCA
>NW_017215602.1:0-23844 GCF_001704415.2 Capra hircus
TTAGCTCGAGAGGTTTGATCCTTTCCCTGCGTGGTCGGGAAAGAATTCCGCAGCATTCCCGTCGCATCTCAAGAGGGGGCGCTCTCCACAGGAAAGGCGAGAGGACTCCAGGGTCGTGCCACCATTCCCAGAGTCCCCCCAGATGTCTCAGTCCATTCCAGGGAAACCTGTTTCCCTGCACTGCCTCGACTTTCAAGCGAGGATCGACTCACACCACAGTGGCACGTGGACAGCCCTGTGGGAAAGCCTCGTGGGAAAGCCTCAAGGGAAAAGCCAGAATCCCTTATCCATGCGAAGGGAAGCGTGACACTGCTGCTACAGCTCGGGAGGAAAAGCGCACGTGCATGGCCCCCACTCGAGACGAGGACTGACCCCTGGGGGGACTCCAGAAGTACCCCATATCCATGTCAGAATGGAGAGGAATCCTCAGGTTCCGGCACCGACTCCAAACAAGGTCTTAGGCCCGGCATCGTGGGAGAGGAATCCCGAGAGGCCCCAGAGCAACGCATGGGGACTGGCCTTTCCTGAGGCCACCAGAGCGGGTCCCTGGGTCCCATCGTAAGTCGAGAGCACCTGCCGCAACTCCAGAAAAATCCAGGAGGTTCTCCCTCCAGGCGAGATGAGGCCCATTTCCGCTGAGGCGTCTCGAGGGTAATCACACCTAACCTCTGGAACTTCCAAAGGGTCCTTCACACCCTTGCTGCAAATCAAGAAGTTCCCCGACATACCCGTCTCCACTCTAGAGGAAGCGGAGAGTCCCGCCCACATCCAGAGGAGCCCCGTTTCCGCCTCCTAGCTCGAGAGGAGGGATCCTTTCCCTGCGTGGTCGGAAAGAATTCCAGCGTTCCCGTCGCATCTCAAGAGGAGGCGCTCTCCACAGGAAAGGCGAGAGGAACTCCAGGTCGTGCCCCATTCCCAGAGTCCCCAGATGTCTCAGTCCATTCCAGGGAAAACCTGTTTTCCCTGCACTGCCTCGACTTCAAGCCGAGGATCGACTCACACCACGGTGGCACGTGGGACAGCCCTGTGGGAAAGCCTCGTGGGAAAGCCTCGTGGGAAAGCCTCCAGGAAGCCACAGATCCCTTGATCCACGCAAAGGGAAGCGTGACACTGCTGCTACAGCTCTGGAGGAAAGCGCACGTGCATGCCCCACTCGAGACGAGGACTGATCCCCTGGGGAGACTCCAGAAGTACCCAAGATCCATGTCCACTGGAGAGAATCCTCAGGTTCCGGCACCGACTCCACACAAGTCTTAGGCCCGCATCGATGGGAGAGGAATCCCGAGAGGCCCCTGAGCAACTCGCAGGGACTGGCCTTTCCTGAGGCCACCAGAGCGGGTCCCTGAGGTCCCCGTCGTAAGTCGAGAGCACCTGCCGCAACTCGAGAAAATCCAGGAGGTTCTCCCCTCCAGGCGAGATGAGGCCCATTTCCGCTGAGGCGTCTCGAGGCTAATCACACCTAACCTCTGGAACTTTCAAAGGGTCCTTCACACCCTTGCTGCAACTCAAGAAGTTCCCCGACATACCGTCTCCACTCGAGAGGAAGCACGAGAGTCCCGCCCACATCCAGAGGAGCCCCGTTTCCGCCTCCTAGCTCGAGAGGAGGATCCTTTCCCTGCGTGTCGGAAAGAATTCCCGGCGTTTCCCGTCCCATCTCAAAGAGGAGGCGCTCTCCACAGGAAAGGAGAGGAACTCCAGGTCCTGCCACCATTCCCAGAGTCCCCCAGATGTCTCCGTCCATTCCAGGGAAACCTGTTTTCCCTGCACTGCTCGACTTTCAAGCCGAGGATCGACTCACACCACGGTGGCATGTGGGACGCCCTGTGGGAAAGCCTCGTGGGAAAGCCTCGTGGAAAGCCTCGGGAAAGCCTCGAGGGAAAGCCACAGATCCCTTGATCCACGCGAATGGAAGCGCGACACTGCTGCTACAGCTCGGGAGGAAAGCGCACGTGCATGCCCCACTCGAGACGAGGACTGACTCCCCTGGGGAGACTCCAGAAGTACCCCAAGATCCACGTAAGCACTGGAGAGGAATCCTCAGGTCCGGCACCCACTCCACACAAATCTTAGGCCCCAGCATCGACGGGAGAGGAATCCCGAGAGGCCCCTGAGCAACTCGCATAGGGACTGGCCTTCCTGAGGCCACCAGAGCGGGTCCCTGAGGTCCCCGTCGTAAGTCGAGAGCACCTGCCGCAACTCGAGAAAATCAGGAGGTTCTCCCCTCCAGGCGAGATGAGGCCATTTCCGCTGAGGTGTCTCGAGGCTAATCACACCTAACCTCTGGAATTTCCAAAGGGTCCTTCACACCCTTGCTGCAACTCAAGAAGTTCCCCGACATACCTGTCTCCACTCGAGAGGAAACACGAAGTCCCACCCACATCGACAGAGCCCCCCTTTCCGCCTCCTAGCTCGAGAGGAGGGATCCTTTCCCTGCGTGGTCGGAAAGAATTCCCGGCGTTCCGTGGCATCCTAAGAGGAGGCGCTCTCCAGAGGAAAGGTGAGACGAACTCCAGGGTCTTGCCACCATTCCAGAGTCCCCAGATGTCTCCGTCCATTCCAGGGAAACCTGTTTTCCCTGCACTGCCTCGACTTTCAAGCCGAGGATCGACTCACACCACGGTGACACGAGGGACAGCCCTGTGGGAAAGCCTCGTGGGAAAGCCTCGTGGGAAAGCCTCGTGGAAAGCCTCGAGGGAAAGCCACAGATCCCTTGATCCACGGAAGGAAGCGCGACACTGCTGCTACAGCTCGGAGGAAAGCGAACGTGCATGCCCCACTCGAGACGAGGACTGACTCCCCTGGGAGACTCCAGAAATACCCAAGATCCATGTCAGCACTGGAGAGGAATCCTCAGGTTCCGGCACCGACTCCACACAAGGTCTTAGGCCCCAGCATCGACGGGAGAGGAATCCCGAGAGGCCCCGAGCAACTCGCATGGGACTGGCCTTTCCTGAGGCCACCAGAGCGGGTCCCTGAGGTCCCCGTCGTAAGTCGAGAGCACCTGCCGCAACTCGAGAAAATCAGGAGGTTCTCCCCTCCAGGCGAGATGAGGCCCTTTCTGCTGAGGCGTCTTGAGGCTAATCACACCTAACCTCTGGAACTTTCAAAGGGTCCTTCACACCCTTGCTGCAACTCAACAAGTTCCCGACATACCCGTCTCCACTCGAGAGGAAGCCACGAGTCCCGCCCACATCCAGAGGAGCCCCGTTACTGCCTCCTAGCTCGAGAGGTGGGATCCTTTCCCTGCAGGCTCGGGAAAGATTCCCGGCGTTCCCGTTGCATCTCAAGAGGAGGCGCTCTCCACAGGAAAGGCGAGAGGGACTCCAGGTCGTGCCACCATTCCCAGATCCCCCAGATGTCTCAGTCCATTCCACGGAACCTGTTTTCCCGGCACTGCTCGACTTTCAAGCCGAGGATCGACTCACACGACGGTGGCACATGGACATCCTGTGGGAAAGCCGTGGGAAAGCCTCGTGGAAAGCCTCGAGGGAAAGCCAGATCCTGATCACGGGAAGGGAAGCGTGACACTGCTGCTACAGCTCGGGAGGAAAGCGCACGTGCATGCCCCCACTCGAGACGAGGACTGACTCCCCTGGGAGACTCCAGAAGTACCCCAAGATCCATGTCAGCACTGGAGAGAGGAATCCTCAGGTTCGGCACCGACTCCACACAAGGTCTTAGGCCGGCATCGACGGGAGAGGAATCCCGAGAGGCCCCTAGCAACTCGCATGGGGACTGGTTTCCTGAGGCCACCAGAGCGGGTCCCTGAGGTCCCCGTCGTAAGTCGAGAGCACCTGCCGCAACTCGAGAAAATCCAGGAGGTTCTCCCCTCCAGGCGAGATGAGGCCCATTTCCGCTGAGGTGTCTCGAGGCTAATCACACCTAACCTCTGGAACTTCCAAGGGTCCTTCACACCCTTGCTGCAACTCAAGAAGATCCCCGACATACCCGTCTCCACCCGAGAGGAAGCACGAGAGACCCGCCCACATCCAGAGGAGCCCCGTTTCCGCCTCCTAGCTCGAGAGGAGGGATCCTTTCCCTGCAGGTCGGGAAAAATTCCCGGCGTTCCCGTCGCATCTCAAGAGAGGCGCTCTCCACAGGAAAGGCGAGAGGAACTCCAGGGTCGTGCCACCATTCCCAGAGTCCCCCAGATGTCTCAGTCCATTCCAGGGAAACCTGTTTTCCCTGCACTGCCTCGACTTTCAAGCCGAGGATCGACTCACACCACGGTGACACGTGGGAAGCCCTGTGGGAAAGCCTCGTGGGAAAGCCTCGTGGGAAAGCCTCGAGGGAAAGCCACAGATCCCTTGATCCACGCGAAGGAAGCGTGACACTGCTGCTACAGCTCCGGAGGAAAGCGCAACTGCATGGCCCCACTCGAGACGAGGACTGACTCCCCTGGGGAGACTCCAGAAGTAGCCCAAGATCCATGTCAGCACTGGAGAGGAATCCTCAGGTTCAGGCACCGACTCCACACAAGGTCTTAGGCCCGGAATCGACGGGAGAGGAATCCCGAGAGGCCCCCGAGCAACTCGCATGGGACTGGCCTTTCCTGAGGCCACCAGAGCGGTCCCTGAGGTCCCCTTCGTAAGTCGAGAGCACCTGCGGAACTCGAGAAAATCCAGGAGGTTTCCCCTCCAGGCGAGATGAGGCCCATTTTGCGCTGAGGCGTCTCGAGGCTAATCACACCTAACTCTGGAACTTCCAAAGGGTCCTTCACACCCTTGCTGCAACTCAAGAAGTTCCCCGACATACCCGTCTCCACTCGAGAAGAAGCACGAGAGTCCCGCCCACATCCAGAGGAGCCCGTTTCCGCCTTAGCTCGAGAGGAGGGATCCTTTCCCTGCGTGGTCGGGAAAGAATTCGCAGCATTCCCGTCGCATCTCAAGAGGAGCGCTCTCCACAGGAAAGGCGAGAGGACTCCAGGGTCGTGCCACCATTCCAGAGTCCCCCAGATGTCTCAGTCCATTCCAGGGAAACCTGTTTTCCCTGCACTGCCTCGACTTTCAAGTCGAGGATCGACTCACACCACACGTGGGTCAGCCCTGTAGCCTCAGCCTCGTGTGGGAAAGCCTCGTGGGAAAAAGGGAAAGCCACAGATCCCTTGATCCACGCGAAGGGAAGCGGGACACTGCTGCTACAGCTCTGGAGGAAAGCGCACTGCATGCCCCACTCGAGACGAGGACTGACTCCCCTGGGGACTCCAGAAGTACCCCAAGATCCATGTCAGAAGTGGAGAGGAATCCTCAGGTTCCGGCACCGACTCCAACAAGGTCTTAGACCCCGGCATCGTGGGAGAGGAATCCCGAGAGGCCCCCGAGCAACGCCGCATGGGGACTGGCCTTTCCTGAGGCCACCAGAGCGGGTCCCTGTGGTCCCCGTAAGTCGAGAGCACCTGCCGCAACTCCAGAAAATCCAGGAGGTTTTCCCCTCCAGGCGAGATGAGGCCCATTTCCGCTGAGGCGTCTCGAGGCTAATCACACCTAAACTCTGGAACTTCCAAAGGGTCCTTCACACCCTTGCTGCAATCAAGAAGTTCCCCGACATACCCGTCTCCACTTAGAGGAAGCGGAGAGTCCCGCCCACATCCAGAGGGCCCCGTTTCCGCCTGCTAGCTCGAGAGGGATCCTTTCCCTGTGTGGTCGAGAAAGAATTCCTAGCGTTCCCGTCATCTCAAGAGGAGGCGCTCTCCACAGGAAAGGCGAGAGAACTCCAGGGTCGCCCCATTCCCAGAGTCCCCCAGATGCCTCAGTCCATTCCAGGGAAACCTGTTTCCCTGCACTGCCTCGACTGTCAAGCGAGGATCGACTCACACCACGTGGCACGTGGGACAGCCCTGTGGGAAAGCCTCGTGGGAAAGCCTCAGAGGGGAAAAGCCCACTGATCCCTTGATCCACGCGAAGGGAAGCGGGACACTGCTGGCTACAGCTCTGGAGGAAAGCGGCACAGTGCATGGCCCCACTTCGAGACGAGTACGTGATTCCCTGGGGAGACTCCAGAAGTACGCCAATATCCATGTCTGACATGGAGAGGAATCCTCAGGTTCCGGCACCGACTCCACACAAGGTCTTAGGCCCCTGGCATCGATGGGAGAGGAATCCCGAGAGGCCCCTGAGCAACTCGCAATGGGGACTGGCCTTTCCTGAGGAAACCAGTAGCGGGTCCCTGAGGTCCCCATCGTAAGTCGAGAGCACCTGCCGCAACTCGAGAAAATCCAGGAGGTTCTCCCCTCCAGGCGAGATGAGGCCCATTTCCCCTGAGGCGTCTCGAGGCTATTCACACCTAACCTCTGGAACTTTCAAAGGGTCCTTCACACCCCTTGCTGCAACTCAAGAAGTTCCCCGACATACCCGTCTACACTCGAGAGGAAGCACGAGAGTCCCGCCCACATCCAGAGGAGCCCCGTTTCCGCCTCCTAGCTCGAGAGGAGGGATCCTTTCCCTGCGTGCTCTGGAAAGAATTCCCGGCGTTCCCGTCCCATCTCAAGAGGAGGCGCTCTCCACAGGAAACGGAGAGGAACTCCAGGTTCCTGCCACCATTCCCAGAGTCCCCCAGATGTCTCCGTCCATTCCAGGGAAACCTGATTTCCCTGCACTGCGTCGACTTTCAAGCCGAGGATCGACTCACACCACGGTGGCATGTGGGATCGCCCTGTGGGAAAGCCTCGTGGGAAAGCCTCGTGGAAAGCCTCGTCGGGAAAGCCTCGAGGGAAAGCCACAGATCCCTTGATCCACGCGAATGGAAGCGCGACACTGCTGCTACAGCTCGAGAGGAAAGCGCACGTGCATGCCCCCACTCGAGTCGAGGACTGACTCCAATGGGAGACTCCAGAAGTACCCCAAGATCCACGTAAGCACTGGAGAGGAATCCTCAGGTACCGCACCCACTCCACACAATATCTTAGGCCCCAGCTTCGACGGGAGAGGAATCCCGAGAGGTCCCCTGGCAACTCGCATAGGGACTGGCCTATTCCTGAGGCCACCAGAGCGGGTCCCTGAGGTCCCCGTCGTAAGTCGAGAGCACCTGCTGCAACTCGAGAACATTCAGGACGTTCTCCCCTCCAGGCGAGATGAGGCCCATTTCCGCTGAGGTGTCTCGAGGCTAATCACACCTAACCTCTGGAATTTCCAAAGGGTCCTTCACACCCTTGCTGCAACTCAAGAAGTTCCCCGACATACCTGTCTCCACTCGAGAGGAAACACGAAGTCCCACACACATCGACAGTAGCCCCCTTTCCGCCTCCTACCTCGAGAGGAGGGATCCTTTCCCTGCGTGGTCGGGAAAAGAATTCCCGGCGTTTCCGTGGCATCCTAAGAGGAGGCGCTCTCCAGAGGAAAGGTGAGACGAACTCCAGGGTCTTGCCACCATTCCCAGAGTCCACCAGATGTCTCCGTCCATTCCAGGGAAACCTCTTTTCCCTGCACTGCCTCGACTTTCAAGCCGAGGATCGACTCACACCACGGTGACACGAGGGACAGCCCTGTGGGAAAGCCTCGTGGGAAAGCCTCGTGGGAAAGCCTCGTTGGAAAGCCTCGAGGGAAAGCCACAGATCCCTTGATCCATGCGAAGGGAAGCGCGACACTGCTGCTACAGCTCGGGAGGAAAGCGAACGTGCATGACCCCACTCGAGACGAGGACTGACTCCCCTGGGGAGACTCCAGAAATATCCCAAGATTCATGTCAGCACTGGAGAGGAATCCTCAGGTTCCGGCAATGACCCCACACAAGGTCTTAGGCCCCAGCATCGACGGGAGGGAATCCCGACAGGCGCCCGAGCAACTCGCATGAGGACTGGCCTTTCCTGAGGCCACCAGAGCGGGTCCCTGAGGTCCCCGTCGTAAGTCGAGAGCACCTGCCGCAACTCGAGAAAATCTAGGAGGTTCTCCCCTCCAGGCGAGGTGAGGCTACTTTCTGCTGAGGCATCTGATGCTAATCACACCTACCCTCTGGAACTTTCAAAGGGTCCTTCACACCCTGCTGCAACTCAACAAGTTCCCGGATATACCCGTCTCCACTCGAGAGGAAGCACGAGCGTCCCGCCCACATCCAGAGGAGCCCCGTTACTGCCTCCTAGCTCGAGAGGTGGGATCCTTTCCCCGCAGGCTCGGGAAAGATTCCCGGCGTTCCCGTTGCATCTCAAGAGGAGGCGCTCTCCACCTGAAAGGCGAGAGGGACTCAAGAGTCGTGCCACCATTCCCAGATACCCCAGATGTCTCAGTCCATTCCACGGAAGCCTGTTTTCCCGGCATTGCATCAACTTTCAGGCCGAGGATCGACTGACACGACGGTGGCACATGGGACATCACTGTGGGAAAGCGACGTGGGAAAGCCTCGTGGAAAGCCTCGAGGGAAAGCCACTGATCCTAGGATACACGGAAGGGAAGCGTGACACTGCTGCTACAGCTCGGGAGGAAAGCGCACGTGCATGCCCCCACTCGAGACAAGGACTGACTCCCCTGAGGAGACTCCAGAAATACCCCAAGATCCATGTCAGCACTGGAGAGGAATCCTCAGGTTCTGGCACCGACTCCACACAATGTCTTAGGCATCGGCATCGACAGGAGAGGAATCCCGAGAGGCCCCCTAGCAACTCGCATGGGGACTGGCGTTTCCTGAGGCCACCAGAGCGGGTCCCTGAGGTCCCCGTCGTAAGTCGAGAGCACCTGCCGCAACTCGAGAAAATCCAGGAGGTTCTACCCACCAGGCGAGATGAGGCCCATTTCCGCTGAGGTGTCTCGAGGCTAATCACACCTAACCTCTGGAACTTCCAAGAGGGTCCTTCACACCCTTGCTGCAACTCAAGAAGATCCCCGACATACCAGTCTCCACCCGAGAGGAAGCACGAGAGACCCGCCCACATCCAGAGGAGCCCCGTTCCTGCCTCCTAGCTCGAGAGGAGGGATCCTTTCCCTGCAGGTTCGGGAAAAATTCCCGGCGTTCCCGTCGCATCTCAAGAGGAGGCGCTCTCCACAGGAAAGGCGAGAGGAACTCCAGGGTCGTGCCACCATTCCCAGAGTCCCCAGATGTCTCAGTCCATTCCAGGGAAACCTGTTTTCCCTGCACTGCCTCGACTTTCAAGCCGAGGATCGGCTCACACCACGGTGACACGTGGGAGAGCCCTGTGGGAAAGCCTCGTGGGAAAGCCTCGTGGGAAAGCCTCGAGGGAAAGCCGCAGATCCCTTGATCCACGCCAAGGGAGGCGTGACACTGCTGCTACAGCTCCGGAGGAAAGCGCACGTGCATGGCCCCACTCGAGACGAGGACTGACTCCCCTGGGGAGACTCCAGAAGTACCCCAAGATCCATGTCAGCACTGGAGAGGAATCCTCAGGTTCAGGCACCGACTCCACACAAGGTCTTAGGCCCTGGAATAGACGGGAGAGGAATCCGAGAGGCCCCCGAGCAACTCGCATGGGGACTGGCCTTTCCTGAGGCCACCACAGCGAGTCCCTGAGGTCCCCTTCGTAAGTCGAGAGCACCTGACGGAACTCGAGAAAATCCAGGAGGTTCTCCCCTCCAGGCGAGATGATGCCCATTTGCGCTGAGGCGTCTCGAGGCTAATCACACCTAACCTCTGGAACTTCCAAAGGGTCCTTCACACCCTTGCTGCAACTCAAGAAGTTCCCCGACATACCCGTCTCCACTCGAGAAGAAGCACGAGAGTCCTGCCACATCCAGAGGAGCCTCGTTTCCGCCTCATGGCTCGAGAGGAGGGATCCTTTCACTGCGTGGTCGGGAAAGAATTCCCGGCTTTCCCCTCGCATCTCAAGAGGAGACGCTCTCCACAGGAAAGGCGAGAGGAACTCCAGGGTCGTGCCACCATTCCCAGAGTCCCCCAGATGTCTCAGTCCATTCAAGGGAAACCTGTTTTCCCTGCACTGCCTCGACTTTCAAGCCGAGGATCGACTCACACAACGGTGACACGTGGGTCAGCCCTGTGGGAAAGCCTCGTGGGAAAGCCTCGTGGGAAAGCCTCTTGGGAAAGCCTCGTGGGAAAACCTCGAGGGAAAGCCACAGATCCCTTGATCCACGCGAAGGGAAGCGTGACACTGCTGCTACAGCTCTGGAGGAAAGCGCAACTGCATGCCCCCACATGAGACGAGGACTGACTCCCCTGGGGAGTCTCCAGAAGTAGCCCAAGATCCATGTCAGCACTGGAGAGGAATCCTCAGGTTCAGGCACCGACTCCACACAAGGTCTTAGGTCCCGGCATCGATGGGAGAGGAATCCCGAGAGGCCCCCGAGAAACGCGCATGTGGACTGGCCTTAACTGAGGCCACCAGAGCGGGTCCCTGTGATCCCCGTAGTACGTCGAGAGCACCTGCAGCAACTCGAGAAAATCCAGGAGGTTTTCCCCTCCAGGCGACATGAGGCCCATTTCCGCAGAGGCGTCTCGAGGCTAATCAAACCTAAACTCTGGAACTTCCAAAGGGTCCTTCACACCCTTGATGCAACTCAAGAATTTCCCCGAAATACCCGTCTCCACTCTGAGAGGAAGCACGAGAGTCCCGCCCACATCCAGAGGAGCCCCGATTCCACCTTTTAGCTCGAGAGGTTTGATCCTTTCCCTGCGTGGTCGGGAAAGAATTCGCAGCATTCCCGTCAAATCTCAAGAGGTGGCGCTCTCCAGAGGAAAGGCGAGAGGACTCCAGGGTCGTGCCACCATTCCCAGAGTCCCCCAGATGTCTCAGTCCATTCCAGGGAAACCTGTATTCCCTGCACTGCCTCGACTTTCATAGTCGAGGATCGACTCACACCACAGTGGCACGTGGTACAGCCCTGTGGGAAAGCCTCGTGGGAAAGCCTCAAGGGAAAGCCACAGATCCCTTGATCCATGCGAAGGGAAGCGGGACACTGCTGCTACAGCTCGGGAGGAAAGCGCACGTGCATGGCCCCACTCGAGACGAGTAGTGACACCCCTGGGGGGACTCCAGAAGTACCCCATATCCATGTCAGAAGTGGAGAGGAATCCTCAGGTTCCGGCACCGACTCCAAACAAGGTCTTAGACCCCGGCATCGTCGGAGAGGAATCCCGAGAGGCCCCAGAGCAACGCATATGGGGACTGGCCTTTCCTGAGGCCACCAGAGCGGGTCCCTGTGGTCCCCATCGTAAGTCGAGAGCACCTGCCGCAACTCCAGAAAATCCAGGAGGTTCTCCCCTCCAGGCGAGATGAGGCCCATTTCCGCTGAGGCAACTAGGGGGTAATCACACTTAAACTCTGGAACTTCCAAAGGGTCCTTCACACCCTTGCTGCAAATCAAGAAGTTCCCCGACATACCCGTCTCCACTCTAGAGGAATCGGAGAGTCCCGTCCATATCCAGAGTGGCCCCGTTTCCGCCTGCTAGCTCGAGAGGAGGGATCCTTTCCCTGTGTGGTCGAGAAAGAATTCCTAGCGTTCCCGTCGCATCTCAAGAGGAGGCGCTCTCCACAGGAAAGGCGAGAAGAACTCCAGGATCAGGCCCCATTCCCAGAGGTCCCCCAGATGCCTCAGTCCATTCCAGGGAAACCTGTTTTCCCAGCACTGCCTCGACTGTCAAGCCGAGGATCGACTCACTCCACGGTGGCACGTGGGACAGCCCTGTGGGAAAGCCTCGTGGGAAAGCCTCGTGGGAAAGCCTCCAGGGAAAGCCTCTGATCCCTATGATCCACGCGAAGGGAAGCGTGACACTGCTGCTACAGCTCTGGAGGAAAGCGCACGTGCATGCCCCCACTCGAGACGAGGACTGATTCCCCTGGGGAGACTCCAGAAGTACGCCAATATCCATGTCTGCACTGGAGAGGAATCCTCAGGTTCCGGCACCGACTCCACACAAGGTCTTAGGCCCTGGCATCGATGGGAGAGGAATCCCGAGAGGCCCCTGAGCAACTCGCATGGGTACTGGCCTTTCCTGAGGAAACCAGTGCGGGCCCCTGAGGTCCCCATCGTAAGTCGAGAGCACCTGCCGCAACTCGAGAAAATCCAGGAGGTTCTCCCCTCCAGGCGAGATGAGGCCCATTTCCCCTGAGGCGTCTCGAGGCTATTCACACCTAACCTCTGGAACTTTCAAAGGGTCCTTCACACCCTTGCTGCAACTCAAGAAGTTCCCCGACATACCCGTCTACACTCGAGAGGAAGCACGAGAGTCCCGCCCACATCCAGAGGAGCCCCGTTTCCGCCTCCTAGCTCGAGAGGAGGGATCCTTTCCCTGCGTGCTCTGGAAAGAATTCCCGGCGTTCCCGTCCCATCTCAAGAGGAGGCGCTCTCCACAGGAAAGGGAGAGGAACTCCAGGTTCCTGCCACCATTCCCAGAGTCCCCCAGATGTCTCCGTCCATTCCAGGGAAACCTGATTTCCCTGCACTGCGTCGACTTTCAAGCCGAGGATCGACTCACACCACGGTGGCATGTGGGATCGCCCTGTGGGAAAGCCTCGTGGGAAAGCCTCGTGGGAAAGCCTCGTCGGAAAGCCTCGAGGGAAAGCCACAGATCCCTTGATCCACGCGAATGGAAGCGCGACACTGCTGCTACAGCTCGAGAGGAAAGCGCACGTGCATGCCCCCACTCGAGTCGAGGACTGACTCCAATGGGGAGACTCCAGAAGTACCCCAAGATCCACGTAAGCACTGGAGAGGAATCCTCAGGTACCGGCACCCACTCCACACAATATCTTAGGCCCCAGCTTCGACGGGAGAGGAATCCCGAGAGGTCCCCTGGCAACTCGCATAGGGACTGGCCTATCCTGAGGCCACCAGAGCGGGTCCCTGAGGTCCCCGTCGTAAGTCGAGAGCACCTGCTGCAACTCGAGAACATTCAGGACGTTCTCCCCTCCAGGCGAGATGAGGCCCATTTCCGCTGAGGTGTCTCGAGGCTAATCACACCTAACCTCTGGAATTTCCAAAGGGTCCTTCACACCCTTGCTGCAACTCAAGAAGTTCCCCGACATACCTGTCTCCACTCGAGAGGAAACACGAAGTCCCACACACATCGACAGTAGCCCCCTTTCCGCCTCCTACCTCGAGAGGAGGGATCCTTTCCCTGCGTGGTCGGGAAAGAATTCCCGGCGTTTCCGTGGCATCCTAAGAGGAGGCGCTCTCCAGAGGAAAGGTGAGACGAACTCCAGGGTCTTGCCACCATTCCCAGAGTCCACCAGATGTCTCCGTCCATTCCAGGGAAACCTCTTTTCCCTGCACTGCCTCGACTTTCAAGCCGAGGATCGACTCACACCACGGTGACACGAGGGACAGCCCTGTGGGAAAGCCTCGTGGGAAAGCCTCGTGGGAAAGCCTCGTTGGAAAGCCTCGAGGGAAAGCCACAGATCCCTTGATCCATGCGAAGGGAAGCGCGACACTGCTGCTACAGCTCGGGAGGAAAGCGAACGTGCATGACCCCACTCGAGACGAGGACTGACTCCCCTGGGGAGACTCCAGAAATATCCCAAGATTCATGTCAGCACTGGAGAGGAATCCTCAGGTTCCGGCAATGACCCACACAAGGTCTTAGGCCCCAGCATCGACGGGAGGGGAATCCCGACAGGCGCCCGAGCAACTCGCATGAGGACTGGCCTTTCCTGAGGCCACCAGAGCGGGTCCCTGAGGTCCCCGTCGTAAGTCGAGAGCACCTGCCGCAACTCGAGAAAATCTAGGAGGTTCTCCCCTCCAGGCGAGGATGAGGCTACTTTCTGCTGAGGCGTCTTGATGCTAATCACACCTAACCCTCTGGAACTTTCAAAGGGTCCTTCACACCCGTTGCTGCAACTCAACAAGTTCCCGGATATACCCGTCTCCACTCGAGAGGAAGCACGAGCGTCCCGCCCACATCCAGAGGAGCCCCGTTACTGCCTCCTAGCTCGAGAGGTGGGATCCTTTCCCCGCAGGCTCGGGAAAGAATTCCCGGCGTTCCCGTTGCATCTCAAGAGGAGGCGCTCTCCACCTGAAAGGCGAGAGGGACTCAAGAGTCGTGCCACCATTCCCAGATACCCCAGATGTCTCAGTCCATTCCACGGGAAGCCTGTTTTCCCGGCACTGCATCGACTTTCAGGCCGAGGATCGACTGCACACCGACGGTGGCACATGGGACATGCACCTGTGGGAAAGCGATCGTGGGAAAGCCTCGTGGAAAGCCTCGAGGGAAAGCCACAGATCCTTAGGATCCACGCGAAGGGAAGCGTGACACTGCTGCTACAGCTCGGGAGGAAAGCGCACGTGCATGCCCCCACTCGAGACAGAGGACTGACTCCCCTGAGGAGACTCCAGAAGTACCCCAAGATCCATGTCAGCACTGGAGAGGAATCCTCAGGTTCCTGGCACCGACTCCACACAATGTCTTAGGCCTCGGCATCGACGGGAGAGGAATCCCGAGAGGCCCCCTGAGCAACTCGCATGGGGACTGGCCTTTCCTGAGGCCACCAGAGCGGGTCCCTGAGGTCCCCGTCGTAAGTCGAGAGCACCTGCCGCAACTCGAGAAAATCCAGGAGGTTCTCCCTCCAGGCGAGATGAGGCCCATTTCCGCTGAGGCGTCTCGAGGCTAATCACACCTAACCTCTGGAACTTCCAAAGGGTCCTTCACACCCTTGCTGCAACTCAAGAAGTTCCCCGACATACCCGTCTCCACTCAGAGAGGAAGCACGAGAGTCCCGCCCACATCCAGAGGAGCCCCGTTTCCGCCTCCTAGCTCGAGAGGAGGATCCTTTCCCTGCGTGTCGGGAAAGAATTCCCGGCGTTCCCGTCGCATCTCAAGAGGAGGCGCTCTCCACAGGAAAGGCGAGAGGAACTCCAGGGTCGTGCCACCATTCCCAGAGTCCCCCAGATGTCTCAGTCCATTCCAGGGAAACCTGTTTTCCCTGCACTGCCTCGACTTTCAAGCCGAGGATCGACTCACACCACCGGTGACACGTGGGACAGCCCTGTGGGAAAGCTCTCGTGGGAAAGCCTCGTGGGAAAGCCTCGAGGGAAAGCCACAGATCCCTTGATCCACGCGAAGGGAAGGCGTGACACTGCTGCTACAGCTCTGGAGGAAAGCGCATCGTGCATGCCCCACTCGAGACGAGGACTGACTCCCCTGGGGAGACTCCAGAAGTACGCCAAGATCCATGTCAGCACTGGAGAGGAATCCTCAGGTTCCAGGCACCGACTCCACACAAGGTCTTAGGCCCTGGCATCGATGGGAGAGGAATCCCGAGAGGCCCCCGAGCAACTCGCATGGGGACTGGCCTTTCCTGAGGCCACCAGAGCGGGTCCCTGAGGTCCCCTCGTAAGTCGAGAGCACCTGCCGGCAACTCGAGAAAATCCAGGAGGTTCTCCCCTCCAGGCGAGATGAGGCCCATTTCCGCTGAGGCGTCTCGAGGCTAATCACACCTAACCTCTGGAACTTACAAAGGGTCCTTCACACCCTTGCTGCAACTCAAGAAGTTCCCCGACATACCCGTCTCCACTCGAGAGCAGAAGCACGAGAGTCCTGCCACATCCAGAGGAGCCCGTTTCCGCCTCCTAGCTCGAGAGGAGGGATCCTTTCCTGCGTGGTCGGGAAAGAATTCCAGGCTTTCCCGTCGCATCTCAAGAGGGCGCTCTCCACAGGAAAGGCGAGAGGAACTCCAGGTCGTGCCACCATTCCCAGAGGTCCCCCAGATGTCTCGTCCATTCCAGGGAAACCTGTTTTCCCCTGCACTGCCTCGGACTTTCCACAGCCGTCCCCCAGGTCGACCGTCGTCAGCAGTCGACCTCGCTGAAAGTCGTGGACAGCTGCTGGGAAACAGGCTTCGCTGGAATGGACTGAGAAGACATCTGGGAACTCTGGGAATGGTGGCACGACCTGAGTCCTCTCGCCTTTCCTGTGGAGAGCGCCTCCTCTTGAGATGCGACGGGAACTGCCGGGAATTCCTTTCGCCGACCACGCACGGAAAGGAATCCCTCTCCGAGCTAGGAGGCGAACGGGGCTCTGTCATGGATGTGGGCCGGGGACGCTCGTGCTTCCTCTCGAGTGGAGACGGGTATCGTCCGGGGAACTTCTTGAGTTGCAGCAAGGGTGTGAAGGGACCCTTTGGAAAGTTCCAGAGGTTAGGTTGATTAGCCTCGAGACGCCTCAGCGGAAATGGGCCTCATTCGCCTGGAGGGGAGAAAACCTCCTGGATTTTCTCGAGTTGCTGGCAGGTGCTCTCGACTTAGCGACGGGGACCATCCAGGGACCCGCTCTGGATGGCCTCAGGAAAGGCCAGTTCCTCATGCGAGTTGCCTCTGGGGACCTGCTCGGGATTCCCTCCCCAGTCCGATGCTCGGGGCCTAAGACCTTGTGTCGGATGTCATGTGCCGAACCTGAGGATTCCTCTCCCAGTGCTGACGTGGATCTTGGGATACTTTCTGGGAAGTCTCCCCAGGGAGTCAGTCCTCGATCCTCGAGTGGGGGCATGCACGTGCGCTTTCCTCCCTCGAGCTGTAGCAGCAGTGTCAGCGCTTCCATTCGCGTGGATCAAGGATCTGTGGCTTTCCCTGACTCCAAGAGGCTTTCCCACGTAGGGCCTTCCCACGAGGCTTTCCCACAGGGGCTGTCCCGACGTGCCACCGTGGGTGTGAGTCGATCCTCGGCTTGAAAGTCGAGGCAGTGCAAGGGAAAACAGGGTTTCCCTGGAATGGACTGAGACATCTGGGGGACTCTGGGAATGGGTGGCACGACCCTGGAGTTCCTCTCGCCTTTCCTGTGGAGAGCGTCTCCCTCTTGAGGATCGAGGCGGGAATACCCGGGAATTCTTTCCGGACCACGCAGGAGGAAGGATCCCTCTCTCGAGCTAGGGGCGGAAACGGAGGCTCCTCTGCGATGTGGTCGGACTCTCGTGCGTTTCCTCTCGAGTGGAGACGGGTATGTCGGGGAACTTCTTGAGTTGCAGCAAGGGTGTGAAGGACCCTTTGGAAGTTCCAGAGGTTAGGTGTGATTAGCCTCGAGAGCCTCAGCGGAAATGGGCCTCATCTCGCCTGGAGGGGAGAACCTCCTGGATTTTCTGGAGTTGCGGCAGGTGCTCTCGAGCTTACGATGGGACCACAGGCACCTCGCTCTGGTGGCCTCCAGGAAAGGCCAGTTCCCCATCGCGTTGCTCTGGGCCTCTCGGGATTCCTCTCCCGATCGATGCCGGGGTCCTAAGACCTTGTTTGGAGTCGTGCCGGAACTGAGATTCCTCTCCACTTCTGAACATGGATGGGGTACTTCTGGAGTCCCCCAGGGGTGTCAGCTACTGACGTCTCGAGTGGGGCCATGCAACGTGCGCTTTCCTCCCGAGCTGTAGCAGCAGTGTCCCGCTTCCCTTCGCATGGATCAAGGGATCTGTGGCTTTCCTTGAGGCTTTCCCACGAGGCTTTCCCACAAGGGCTGTACCACGTGCCACTGTGGTGTGAGTCGATCCTCGACTATAAAAGTCGAGCAGTGCAGGGAATACAGGTTTCCCTGGAATGGACTGAGACATCTGGGGGACTCTGGGAATGGTGGCACGACCCTGGAGTTCCTCTCGCCTTTCCTGTGGAGAGCGCCTCCTCTTGAGATGCGACGGGAACTGCCGGGAATTCTTTCCCGACCACGCAGGGAAAGGATCCCTCCTCTCGAGCTAGGAGGCGGAAACGGGGCTCCTCTGGATGTGGCGGACTCTCGTGCTTCCTCTCGAGTGGAGACGGGTATGTCGGGGAACTTCTTGAGTTGCAGCAAGGGTGTGAAGGACCCTTTGGAAGTTCCAGAGTTAGGTGTGATTAGCCTCGAGACAGCCTCAGCGGAAATGGGCCTCATCTCGCCTGGAGGGAGAACCTCCTGGATGTTCTCGAGTTGCGGCAGGTGCTCTCGACTTACGACGGGGACCTCAGGACCCGCTCTGGTGGCCTCAGGAAAGGCCAGTCCCCTATGCGAGTTGCTCAGGGGACCTCTCGGGATTCCTCTCCCGTCGATGCTGGGGCCTAAGATCTTGTGTGGAGTCGGTGCCGGTAACCTGAGGATTCCTCTCCAGTGCTTGACAGTGGATCTTGGGGTACTTCTGGAGTCTCCCCAGTGGAGTCCAGTCCTCGACTCGAGTGGGGGCATGCACGTGCGCTTTCTCTCGAGCTGTAGCAGCAGTGTCAGCGCTTCCATTCGCGTGGATCAAGGGATCTGTGGCTTTCCCTCGAGGCTTTCCCACGAGGCTTTCCCACAGGCTTTCCACGAGCTTTCCCACAGGGCGGTCCCACGTGCCACCGTGGTGTGAGTCGATCCTCGGCTTGAAAGTCGACGCAGTGCAGGGAAAACAGGTTTCCCTGGAATGGACGGAGACATCTGGGGGACTCTGGGAATGGTGGCACGGACCCTGGAGTTCCTCTCGCCTTTCCTGTGGAGAGCGCCTCCTCTTGAGATGCGACGGGAACGCCGGGAATTCTTTCCCGACCACGCAGGGAAAGGATCCCTCCTCTCGAGCTAGGAGGCGGAAACGGGGCTCCTCTGGATGTGGCGGGACTCTCGTGCTTCCTCTCAGAGTGGAGACGGGTATGTCGGGGAACTTCTTGAGTTGCAGCAAGGGTGTGAAGGACCCTTTGGAAGTTCCAGAGTGTTAGAGTGTGATTAGCCTCGAGACGCCTCAGCGGAAATGGGCCTCATCTCGCCTGGAGGGGAGAACCTCCTGGATTTTCTGCGAGTTGCGGCAGGTGCTCTCGACTTACGATGGGGACCTCAGGGACCGCTCTGGTGGCCTCAGGAAAGGCCAGTCCCCATGCGAGTTGCTCGGGGCCTCTCGGATTCCTCTCCCGATCGATGCCAGGGCCTAGACCTTGTGTGGAGTCGGTGCCGAACCTGAGGATTCCTCTCCAGCTGCTGACATGGATCTTGGGGTACTTCTGGAGTCTCCCCAGGGGAGTCAGTCCTCGTCTCGAGTGGGGCCATGCACGTGCGCTTTCCTCCGGAGCTGTAGCAGCAGTGTCACCGCTTCCCTTCGCAGTGGATCAAGGGATCTGTGGCTTTCCACGAGGCTTTCCCACGAGGCTTTCCCCACAGGGCTGTTACCCACGTGCCACCTGTGGTGTGAGTCCGATCCTCGACTTGAAAGTCGAGGCAGTGCAGGGAAAACAGGTTTCCCTGGAATGGACTGAGACATCTGGGGGGACTCTGGGAATGGTGGCACGACCCTGGAGTTCCTCTCGCCTTTCCTGTGGAGAGCGCCTACCTCTTGAGATGCGACGGGAACGCTGGGAATTCTTTTCCCGACCACGCAGGGAAAGGATCCCTCCTCTCGAGCTAGGAGGCTGGAACGGGGGCTCCTCTGGATGTGGGCGGGACTCTCGTGCTTCCTCTCGAGTGGAGACGGGTATGTCGGGGAACTTCTTGAGTTGCAGCAAGGGTGTGAAGGACCCTTGAAGTTCCAGAGGTTAGGTGTGATTAGCCTCGAGACGCCTCTAGCGGAAAATGGGCCTCATCTCGCCTGGAGGGGAGAAACCTCCTGGATTTTCTCGAGTTGCGGCAGGTGCTCTCGACTTACGACGGGGACCTCAGGGACCCGCTCTGGTGGCCTCAGGAAACGCCAGTCCCCATGCGAGTTGCTAGGGGGCCTCTCGGGATTCCTCTCCTGTCGATGGCCGATGCGCTAAGCATTTGTGTGGGAGTCGGTGCCGAGAACCTGAGGATTCCTCTCCAGTGCTGCATGGATCTTGGGGTATTTCTGGAGTCTCCTCAGGGGAGTCAGTCCTTCGTCTCGAGTGGGGGCATGCACGTGCGCTTTCCTCCCGAGCTGTAGCAGCAGTGTCACGGCTCCCTTCGCCGTGTACCTAAGGATCAGTGGCTTTCCCTCGAGGACTTTCCACGAGAGCTTTCCCAACGTCGCTTTCCCACAAGTGGTTCCCATGCCACGTGTGTCAGTCGATCCTCGGCCTGAAAGTTGATGCAGATGCCGGAAAAACAGGCTTCCGTGGAATGGACTGAGACATCTGGGGTAGTCTGGGAATGGTGGCACGACTCTTGAGTCCCTCCCTTTCAGGTGGAGAGCGCCCTCCTCTTGAGATGCAACGGGAACGCCGGGAATCTTTCCCGGAGCATGCGGGGAAAGGATCCCACCTGCTCTGAGAGCTAGGAGGCAGTAAGGGGCTCCTCTGGATGTGGGCGGGACGCTCGTGCTTCCTCTCGAGTGAGACGGGTATATCGGGAACTTGTTGAGTTGCAGCAGGGTGTGAAGGACCCTTTGAAAGTTCCAGAGGGTAGGTGTGATATAGCATCAAGACGGCCTCAGAGAAAGTAGCCTCACCTCCGCCTGGAGGGGAGAACCTCCTGGATTTTCTCGAGTTGCGGCAGGTGCTCTCGACTTACGACGGGGACCTCAGGGACCCGCTACTGGTGGCCTCCAGGAAAGGCCAGTCCTCATGCGAGTTGCTGGGGCCTGTCGGGATTCCCCTCCGTCGATGCCAGGGCCTAAGACCTTGTGTGGGGTCATTGCCGGAACCTGAGGATTCCTCTCCAGTGCTGACATCAAATCTTGGATATTTCTGGAGTCTCCCCAGGAAGTCAGTCCTCGTCTCGAGTGGGGTCATGCACGTTGCGCTTTCCTCCAGAGCTGTAGCAGCAGTGTCGCGCTTCCCTTCGCATGGATCAAGGGATCGTGGCTTTCCCACGAGGCTTTCCACGAGGGCTTTCCCACGAGGCTTTCCCAGCGAGGCTTTCCCACAGGGCTGTCCCCTCGTGTCACACCGGTGTGAGTCGATCCTCGCTTGAAAGTCGAGGCAGTGCAGGGAAAAGAGGTTTCCCTGGAATGGACGTGAGACCATCTGGTGGACTCTGGGAATGGTGGCAGACCCTGGAGTTCGTCTCCCTTTCCTCTGGAGAGCGCCTCCTCTTAGATGCACGGAACCGGGAATTCTTTCCCGACCACGCAGGGAAAGGATCCCTCCTCTCGAGGTAGGAGGCGGAAAGGGGGCTACTGTCGATGTGTGTGGGACTTCGTGTTTCCTCTCGAGTGGAGACAGGTATGTCGGGGAACTTCTTTGAGTTTGCAGCAAGGGTGTGAAGGACCCTTTGGAAATTCCAGAGGTTAGGTGTGATTAGCCTCGAGACACCTCAGCGGAAATGGGCCTCATCTCGCCTGGAGGGGAGAACGTCCTGATGTTCTCGAGTTGCGCAGGTGCTCTCGACTTACGACGGGGACTCCAGGGACCCGCTCTGGTGGCCTCAGGATAGGCCAGTCCCCTATGCGAGTTGCCAGGGGCCTCTCCGGGATTCCTCTCCGCGCGAAGCTGGGGCTAAGATATTGTGTGGAGTGGGTGCCGGTACCTGAGGATTCTCTCCAGTGCTTACGTGGATGCTTGGGGTACTTCTGGAGTCCCCCATTGGAGTCACTCTCGACTCGAGTGGGGCATGCACGTGCGCTTTCCTCGAGCTGTAGCAGCAGTGTCGCGCTTCCATTCGCGTGGATCAAGGGATCTGTGGCTTTCCTCGAGCTTTCCGACGAGGCTTTCCCACGAGGCTTTCCCACGAGGTCTTTCCCACAGGGCGATCCCACATGCCACGTGGTGTGAGTCGATCCTGCGACTTGAAAGTCGACGCAGTGCAGGGAATCAGGTTTCCCTGGAATGGACGGAGACATCTGGGGGACTCTGGGAATGGTGGCAGGAACGCTGGAGTTCCTCTGCCGTTTCCTGTGGAGAGCGCCTCCTCTTGAGATGGGACGGGAACGCCGGAATTCTTTCCAGAGCACGCAGGGAAAGGATCCCTCCTCTCGAGGCTAGGAGGCGGAAACGGGGCTCCTCTGGATGTGGGCGGGACTCTCGTGCTTCCTCTCGAGTGTAGACGGGTATTCGGGGAACTTCTTGAGTTCAGCAAGGGTGTGAAGGACCCTTTGAAAGTTCCAGAGGTTTAGGTGTGAATAGCCTCGAGACGCCTCAGGGAAATGGGCCTCAATCTCGCCTGAGGGGAGAACCTCCTGGATTTTCTCGAGTTGCGGCAGGTGCTCTCGACTTACGATGGGGACCTCAGGGCCCGCACTGGTTTCCTCAGGAAAGGCCAGTACCCATGCGAGTTGCTCAGGGGCCTCTCGGGATTCCTCTCCCATCGATGCCAGGCCTAAGACCTTGTGTGGAGTCGGTGCCGGAACGCTGAGGATTCCTCTCCAGTGCAGACATGGATATTGGCGTACTTCTGGAGTCTCCCCAGGGGATCAGTCCTCGTCTCGATGGGGCATGCAGTGCGCTTTCCTCCAGAGCTGTAGCAGCAGTGTCACGCTTCCCTTTGCGTGGATATAGGGATCAGAGGCTTTCCCTGGAGGTTTCCCACGAGGCTTTCCACGAGCTTTCCCACAGGGCTGTCCCACGTGCCACCGTGGTGAGTCGATCCTCGCTTGACAGTCGAGGCAGTGCTGGGAAAACAGGTTTCCCTGGAATGGACTGAGGCATCTGGGGGACCTTGGAAATGGGCCTGATCCTTGGAGTTCTTCTCGCCTTTCCTGTGGAGAGCGCCTCCTCTTGAGATGCGACGGGAACGCTAGGAATTCTTTCTCGACCACACAGGGAAAGGATGCCTCCTCTCGAGGCTAGCAGGCGGAAACGGGCCGACTCTGGATATGGACGGGACTCTCCGATTCTCCTAGAGTGGAGACGGGTATGTCGGGGAACTTCTTGATTTGCAGCAAGGGTGTGAAGGACCCTTTGGAAGTTCCAGAGTTTAAGTGTGATTACCCCAGTTGCCTCAGCGGAAATGGGCCTCATCTCGCCTGGAGGGGAGAACCTCCTGGATTTTCTGGAGTTGCGGCAGGTGCTCTCGACTTACGATGGGGACCCAGGGACCCGCTCTGGTGGCCTCAGGAAAGGCCAGTCCCCATATGCGTTGCTCTGGGGCCCTCTCGGGATTCCTCTCCCGACGATGCCGGGGTCTAAGACCTTGTTTGGAGTCGGTGCCGGAACCTGAGATTCGCTCTCCATTCTGAATGGATACTTGGGGTACTTCTGGAGTCCCCCAGGGGTTGTCACTACTCGTCTCGAGTGGGGCCATGCACAGTGCGCTTCCTCCGCGAGCTGTAGCAGCAGTGTCCGGCTTCCCCTTGCATGGATGCAAGGGATCTGTGGCTTTCCCTTGAGGCTTTCCCACGAGGCTTTCCCACAGGGCTTGTACCACGTGCACTGTGGTGTGAGGTCGATCCTCGACGTATGAAAGTCGAGGCAGTGCAGGGAATACAGGTTTCCCTGGAATGGACTGAGACATCTGGGGACTCTGGAATGGTGGCACGACCTTGGAGTCCTCTCGCCTTTCCTCGTGGAGAGCGCCACCTCTTGAGATTTGACGGGAATGCTGCGAATTTCTTTCCCGACCACGCAGGGAAAGGATCAAACCTCTCGAGCTAAAAGGTGGAATCGGGGCTCCTCTGGATGTGGGCGGGACTCTCGTGCTTCCTCTCAGTTGGAGACGGGTATTTCGGGGAAATTCTTGAGTTGCAGCAAGGGTGTGAAGGACCCTTTGGAAGTTCCAGAGTTTTTAGGTTTGATTAGCCTCGAGACGCCTCTGCGGAAATGGCCTCATGTCGCCTGGAGGGGAAAACCTCCTGGATTTTCTCTAAGTGCTGGGCAGGTGCTCTCGACGTACCTACGGGGATCACAGGGACCCGCTCTGGTGGCCTCAGTAAGGCCAGTGCACTGCGCGTTTCTCGGGCTCTCGGGATTCCTCTCCCATCGATGCCGGGACCTAAGACTTGTGTGGAGTTCGGTGCTCGAACCTGAGGATTCCTCTCCAGTGCTGACATGGATCTTGGGCTACTTCTGGAGACTCCCCAGGGGAGTCAGTCTCGTCTCATGTGGGGGCATGCAGTTGCGCTTTCCTCCAGAGCTGTAGCAGCAGTGTTCACGCTTGCCCTTCGCGTGATCAAGGGATCTGTGGCTTTCCCTCAAGGTTTTCCCGCACGAG
>NW_017215603.1:0-13793 GCF_001704415.2 Capra hircus
CCTCTGGAATGTTTACGGTACTCTCGTGCTTCCTCTTGAGTGGAGACCGGTATATCGGGGAACTTCTTGAGTTGCAGCAAGGGTGTGAAAGAACCTTTGGAGTTCCAGAGGTTAGGTGTGATTAGCCTCGAGACGCCTCAGCAGAAATGGGCCTCATCACACCTGGAGGGGAGAACCTCCTGGATTTTCTCGAGTTGCGGCAGGTGCTCTCGAATTACGACGGGGACCTCAGGGACCCGCTCTGGTGGCCTCAGGAAAGGCCAGTCCCCATGCGAGTTGCTCCGGGGCCTCTCGGGATTCCTCTCCCGTCGATGAAGGGGCCTAAGACCTTTTGTGGAGTGGTTGCCGGAACGTGAGGATTCCTCTCCAGTGCTGACATGGATCTTGAAGTACTTCTGGAGTCTCCCCAGGGGAGTCAGTCCTCGTCTCGAGTGGGGGCAGGCACGTGCGCTTTCCTCCCGAGCTGTAGCAGCAGTGTCACGCTTCCCTTCGCGTGGATCAAGGGATCTGTGGCTTTCCCACGAGGCTTTCCCACAGGGCTGTCCCACGTGCCACCGTGGTGTGAGTCGATCCTCGGCTTGAAAGTCGAGGCAGTGCAGGGAAAAACAGGTTTCCCTGGAATGGACGGAGACATCTGGGGGACTCTGGGAATGGTGGTACGACTCTGAAGTTCCTCTCGCCCTTTCCTGTGGAAAGCGACTCCTCTTGAGATGCGACGGGAACGCCGGGAATTCTGTCCCGACCACGCAGGGAAAGGATCCCTATTCTCGAGCTAGGAGGCGGAAGCGGGATTGCTCTGGATGTGGGTGGCCCTCTCGTGCTTCCCTCTCGAGTGGAGACGGGTATGTCGGGGAACTTCTTGAGTTGCAGCAAGGGTGTGAAGAACCCTTTGGAAGTTCCAGAGTTTAGGTGTGATTAGCCTCGAGACGCCTCTGCGGAAATGGGCCTCATCTCGCCTGGAGGGGAGAACCTCCTGGATTTTCTCGAGTTGCGGCAGGTGCTCTCGAATTGAGACGTTGTCCTCAGGGACCCGCTCTGGAGGCCTCTGGAAATGCCAGTCCCCATGGGAGTTGCTCGGGGACCTCTCGGGATTCCACTCCCTTCGATGCCGGGGACTAAGACATTGTGTGGAGTTGGTTCCGGAACCTGAGGCTTCCTCTCCAGTGCTGAAAAGGATCTTGGGAACTTCTGGACTCTCCCCAGTGGAGTCAGTCCTCGTCTCGAGTGGGGGCATACAAGTGCGCTTTACTCTCGAGCTGTAGCAGCATTGTAACGCTTCCCTTCGCGTGGATCAAGGGATCTGTGGCTTTCCCTCTAGGCTTTCCCACGAGGCTTTCCCACGAGGCTTTCCCACAGGGCTGTCCCACGTGGCAACGTGGTGTGAGTCGATCCTCTGCTTGAAATTCGAAACAGTGCAGGGAAGACAGGTTTCCCTGGAATGGACTGAGATATCTGGAGGACTCTGGGAATGGTGGCACAACCCTGGAGTTCCTCACGCCTTTACTGTGGAGAGTGCCTCCTCTTGAGATGCGACAGGAACGCCGGGAATTCTTTCCCGACCACGCAGGGAAAGGAACCCGTCTCTCGAGCAAGGAGGCCGAAACGGGTCTCCTCTGGATGTGGGCGGGACTCTCGTGCTTCATCCTGAGTGGAGTCGGGTATGCCGGGGAACTTCTTGAGTTGTAGCAAGGGTGTGAAGGACCCTTTGGAAGTTCCAGAAGTTAGGTGTGATTAGCCTCTAGACGCCTCAGCGGAAATGGGCCTCATCTCCCCTGGAGGGGAGAACCTCCTGGATTTTCTCGAGTTGTGGCAGGTGCTCTCGACTTAAGACGGGGACCTCAGGGACCTGCTCTGGTGGCCTCAGGAAAGGCCAATCCCCATACGAGTTGCTCAGGGGCCTCTCGGGATTCCTCTCCCGTCGATGCCGGGGCTTAAGACCATGTGTGGAATCGGTGTCGGAACCTGAGGATTACTCTCCAGTGCTGACATGGATCTTGGGGAACTTCTGGAGCCTACCCAGGGGACTCAGTCCTCGTCTCGAGTTGGCCCATCCACGTGAGATTTGCTCCCGAGCTGAAGCAGCAGTGTCACGCTTCCCTTCGCGTGGATCAAGGGATCTGTGGCTTTCCCCCGAGGCTTTCCCACGAGGCTTTCCCACGAGGCTTTCCCACAGGGCTGTCCCACGTGTCACCGTGTTGTGAGTCCATTCTCGGCTTGAAAGTCGAGGCAGTGCAGGGAAAACAGGTCTCCCTGGAATGGACTGAGACATCTGGGGGACTCTGGGAATGGTGGCACAACCCAGGAGTTCCTCTCGCCTTTCCTGTGGAGAGCGCCTCCTCTTGAGATGCGACCGGAACCCCGGGAATTCTTTCCCGACCACGCAGGGAAAGGATCCCTCCTCTCGAGCTAGGAGGCGGAAACGGGACTCCTCTGGATGTGGGCGGGACTCTCTTGCTTCCTCTCGAGTGGAGACGGATATGTCGGGGAACTTCTTGAGTTGTAGCAAGGGTGTGAAGGACCCTTCGGAAGTTCCAGAGTTTAGGTGTGATTAGCCTCGAGACCCCTCAGCGGAAATGGGCCTCATCTCGCCTGGAGGGGAGAACCTCCTGGATTTTCTCGAGTTGTGGCAGGTGCTCTCGAGTTATGACGGGGACATCAGGGACCCTCTCTGGTGGCCTCAGGAAAGGCCAGACGCCATGCGAGTTGCTCGGGGCCTCTCGGGATTCCTCTCCCGTAGATGCAGTCGCCTAAGACCTTGTGTGGAGTCGGTGCCGGAACCTGAGGATTCCTCTCCAGTGCTTACATGGATCTTGGGGTACTTCTGGAGTCTCCCAGGTGAGTCAGTCCTCATATCTATTGGGGTCATGCATATGCAATTTCCTCCAGAGCTGTAGCAGCAGTGTCACTCTTTCCTTCGCGTGGATCCAGGAATCTGTGGCTTTCCTTGGAGGCTTTCCCACGAGGCTTTCCCATGAGGCTTTCCCACGACGTTTTCCCACTGGGCTGTCCCACGTACCACCGTGGTGTGAGTCGATCCTCGGCTTGAATGTCGAGGCAGTGCTGGGAAAACTGGTTTCCCTGTTATGGACTGAGCATCTGGGGGACTCTGGGAATAGTGGCACGACCCAGGAGTTCCTCTCGCCTTTCTGTGGTGAGAGCCTCCACTTGAGATGCGACGGGATCGCCGGGAATTCTTTCTCGACCACACAGGAAATGAATCCCTCCTCTGGAACTATGAAGCGGAAACGGGGCTCCTCTGGATGTGGGTGGGACTCTCGTGCTTCCTCTCGATTGGAAACGGGTATGTCAAGGAACTTCTTGTGTTGCAGCAAGGGTGTTAAGGACCCTTTGGAAGTTCCAGAGGTTAGGTGTGATTAGCATCGAGACGCCTCAGGGGAAATGGGCCTCATCTCGCCTGAAGGGGAGAACCTCCTGGATTTTCTCGAGTTTCGGCAGGTACTGTGGACTTAAGACGGGGACCTCAGGGACCGCCCTGGTGGCCTCAGGAAATGCCAGTCCCCATGCGAATTGCTCGGGGGCCTCTCGGGATTCCTGTCCCGTCGATGCCGGGGCCTAAGACCTTGTGTGTAGTCGATGCCGGAACCTGAGGATTCCTCTCCAGCCCTGACATGGATCTTGGGGTACTTCTGGAGTCTCCCCAGGGAAGTCAGTCCTCGTCTCGAGTGGGGGCATGCTCGTGCGCTTTCCTCCCGAGCTGGAGCAGCTGTGTCGCGCTTCCCTTCGTGTGGATCAAGGGATCTGTGGCTTTCCCTCGAGGCTTTCCCACGAGGCTTTCCCACGAGGCTTTCCCACAGGGCTGTCCCACGTGCCACCGTGGTTTGAGTCGATCCTCGGCTTGAAAGTCGAGACAGTGCAGGGAAAACAGGTTTCCCTGGAATGGACTGAGACATGTGGGGGATTCTGGGAATGGTGGCACGACCCTGGAGTTCCTCTCGCCTTTCCTGTGGAGAGCGCCTCCTCTTGAAATGCGCCGGGAACGCCGGGAATTCTTTCCCGACCACGCAGGGAAAGGATCCCTCCTCTGGATCTATCAGGCGGAAACGGGTCTCTGCTGGATGTGGGCGGGACTCTCGTGCTTCCTCTCGAGTGGAGTCAGGTATGTTGGGGAACTTCTTGAGTTGCAACAAGGGTGTGAAGGACCCTTTGGAAGTTCCAGAGTTTAGGTGTGATTAGCCTCGAGACGCCTCAGCGGAAATGGGCCTCATCTCGCCTGGAGGGGAGAACCTCCTGGATTTTCTCGAGTTGCGGCAGGTGCTCTCGACTTGAGACGTTGTCCTCAGGGACCCGCTCTGGAGGCCTCTGGAAATGCCAGTCCCCATGGGAGTTGCTCGGGGACCTCTCGGGATCCCTCTCCCGTCGATGCCGGGGCCTAAGACATTGTGTGGAGTCGGTTCCGTAACCTGAGGATTCCTCTCCAGTGCTGAAAAAGATCTTGGGGAACTTCTGGACTCTCCCCAGTGGAGTCAGTCCTCGTCTCGAGTGGGGGCATACAAGTGCGCTTTACTCTCGAGCTGTAGCAGAATTGTAACGCTTCCCATCGCGTGGATCAAGGGATCTGTGGCTTTCCCTCAAGGCTTTCCCACGAGGCTTTCCCACAGGGCTGTCCCACGTGGCAACGTGGTGTGAGTCGATCCTCTGCTTGAAAGTCGAAACAGTGCAGGGAAAACAGGTTTCCCTGGAATGGACTGAGATATCTGGAGGACTCTGGGAATGGTGGCACAACCCTGGAGTTCCTCACGCCTTTCCTGTGGAGAGTGCCTCCTCTTGAGATGCGACAGGAACGCCGGGAATTCTTTCCCGACCACGCAGGGAAAGGAACCCGTCTCTCGAGCAAGGAGGCCGAAACGGGTCTCCTCTGGATGTGGGCGGGACTCTCGTGCTTCATCCTGAGTGGAGTCGGGTATGCCGGGGAACTTCTTGAGTTGTAGCAAGGGTGTGAAGGACCCTTTGGAAGTTCCAGAAGTTAGGTGTGATTAGCCTCTAGACGCCTCAGCGGAAATGGGCCTCATCTCCCCTGGAGGGGAGAACCTCCTGGATTTTCTCGAGTTGTGGCAGGTGCTCTCAACTTACGACGGGGACCTCAGGGACCTGCTCTGGTGGCCTCAGGAAAGGCCAATCCCCATGCGAGTTGCTCAGGGGCCTCTCGGGATTCCTCTCCCGTCGATGCCGGGGCTTAAGACCATGTGTGGAATCGGTGTCGGAACCTGAGGATTACTCTCCAGTGCTGACATGGACTTGGGGAACTTCTGGAGACTACCCAGGGGACTCAGTCCTCGTCTCGAGTTGGCGCATCCGCGTGAGATTTGCTCCCGAGCTGAAGCAGCAGTGTCACGCTTCCCTTCGCGTGGATCAAGGGATCTGTGGCTTTCCCCCCGAGGCTTTCCCACAGGGCTGTCCCACGTACCACCGTGGTGTGAGTCGATTCTCGGCTTGAAAGTCGAGGCAGTGCAGGGAAAACAGGTTTCCCTTGAATGGACTGAGACATCTGGGGGACTCTGGGAATGGTGGCACGACCCAGGAGTTCCTCTCGCCTTTCCTGTGGAGAGCGCCTCCTCTTGAGATGCGACGGGAACCCCGGGAATTCTTTCCCGACCACACAGGGAAAGGATCCCTCCTCTCGAGCTAGGAGGCGGAAACGGGACTCCTCTGGATGTGGGCGGGACTCTCGTGCTTCCTCTCGAGTGGAGACGGATATGTCGGGGAACTTGTTGAGTTGCAGCAAGGGTGTGAAGGACCCTTTGGAAGTTCCAGAGGTTAGGTGTGATTAGCCTCGAGACCCCTCAGCGGAAATGGGCCTCATCTCGCCTGGAGGGGAGAACCTCCTGGATTTTCTCGAGTTGTGGCAGGTGCTCTCGAGTTATGACGGGGACATCAGGGACCCTCTCTGGTGGCCTCAGGAAAGGCCAGACGCCATGCGAGTTGCTCGGGGGCCTCTCGGGATTCCTCTCCCGTAGATGCAGTCGCCTAAGACCTTGTGTGGAGTTGGTGCCGGAACCTGAGGATTCCTCTCCAGTGCTTACATGGATCTTGGGGTACTTCTGGAGTCTCCCAGGTGAGTCAGTCCTCATATCTATTGGGGGCATGCATGTGCAATTTCCTCCAGAGCTGTAGCAGCAGTGTCACTCTTCCCTTCGCGTGGATCCAGGAATCTGTGGCTTTCCTTGGAGGCTTTCCCACGAGGCTTTCCCACGAGGCTTTCCCACGACGTTTTCCCACTGGGCTGTCCCACGTACCACCGTGGTGTGAGTCGATCCTCGGCTTGAAAGTCGAGGCAGTGCTGGGAAAACTGGTTTCCCTGTTATGGACTGAGCATCTGGGGGACTCTGGGAATAGTGGCACGACCCAGGAGTTCCTCTCGCCTTTCCTGTGGTGAACGCCTCCACTTGAGATGCGACGGGATCGCCGGGAATTCTTTCTCGACCACACAGGAAAAGAATCCCTCCTCTGGAACTATGAAGCGGAAACGGGGCTCCTCTGTATGTGGGCGGGACTCTCGTCCTTCTTCTCGAGTGGAGTCGGGTATGACGGGGAACTTCTTGAGTTGCAGCAAGGGTGTGACGGACCCTTTTGAAGTTCTAAATGTTAGATGTGATTAGCCTAGAGACACCGCAGTGGAAAAGGGGCTCATTTCGCCTGGAGGGGAGAACCTCCTGTATTTTCTCGAGTTGCGGCAGGTGCTCTAGACTTACGACGGGGACCTCCAGGACCCGCTCTGGTGGCCTAAGGAAAGGCCAGTTCCCATGCGCGTTGCTCGGGAGCCTCTGGGGATTCCTCTCCCGTCGATGCCGGGACCTAAGAGCTTGTGTGGAGTCGGTGCCGGAAACTGAAGATTCCTCTCCAGTGCTGACATGGATGTTGGGGTACTTCTGGAGTCTCCCCAGGGGAGTCAGTCCTCGTCTCGAGTGGGGGCATGCACGTGCGCATTCCTCCCGAGCTGTACCAGCAGTGTCATGCATTCATAGGCGTGGATCAAGGGATCTGTGGCTTTCGCTTGAGGCTTTCCCACGAGGCTTTCCCACAGGGCTGTCCCACGTGCCATCGTGGTGTGAGTCGATCCTCGGCTTGAAAGTGGAGGCAGTGCAGGGAAAACAGGTTTCCCTGGAATGGACTGAGACATCTGGGGGACTCTGGGAATGGTGGCACGACCCTGGAGTTCCTCTCGCCTTTCCTGTGGATAGTGCCTGCACTTGAGATGCGACGGGAACGCCAGGAATTCTTTCCCGACCACGCAGGGAAAGGATCCCTCCTCTCGAGCTAGGAGGCGGAAATGGGGCTCTTCTGGATGTGGGCGGGACTTTCGTGCTTCCTCTCGAGTGGAGACGGGTATGTCGGGGAACTTCTTGAGTTGCAGCAAGGGTGTGAAGGACCCTTTGGAAGTTCCAGAGGTTAGGTGTGATTAGCCTCGAGACGCCTCAGCGGAAATGGGCCTCATCTCGCCTGGAGGGGAGAACCTCCTGGATTTTCTCGAGTTGCGTCAGGTGCTCTCGACTTATGACGGGGACCTCAGGGACCCGCTCTGGTGGCCCCAAGAAAGGCCAATCCCCATGCGAGTTGCTCTGGGGCCTCTCGGGATTCCTCTCCCGTCGATGCCGGGGCCTAAGACCTTGTGTGGAGTCGGTGCCAGAACCTGAGGAGTCCTCTCCAGTGCTGACATGGATCTTGGGGTACTTCTGGAGTCTCGCCAGGGGAGTCAGACCTCGTTTCGAGTGGGGGCATGCACGTGCGCTTTCCTCCTGAGCTGTAGCAGCAGTATCACGCTTCCCTTTGCATGGATCAAGGGATCTGTAGCTTCCCCTCGAGGCTTTCCCACTAGGCCTTCCCATGAGGCTTTCCCACAGGGCTGTCCCACGAGCCACCGTGGTGTGAGTGGATCCTCGGCTTGAAAGTCGAGGCAGTGCAGGGAAAACAGGTTTCCCTGGAATGGACTGAGAAATCTGGGGGACTCTGGGAATGGTGGCACGACCCTGGAGTTCCTGTCGCCTTTCCTGTGGAGAGCGCCTCCTCTTGAGATGCGACGGGAACGCCGGGATTCTTTCCCAAACACGCAGGGAAAGGATACCCCCTGTCGAGCTAGGAGGCGGAAATCGGGGCTCCTCTGAATGTGGGCGCGTCTCTCGTGCTTCCTCTCGAGTGGAGACGGGTATGTCGGGGAACTTCTTGAGTTGCAGCAACGGTGTGAAGGACCCTTTGGAAGTTCCAGAAGTTTGGTGTGATTAGCCTCGAGAGGTCTCAGCGGAAATGGGCCTCCTCTCGCCTGGAGGGGAGAACCTCCTGGATTTTCTCGAGTTGCGGCCGGTGCTCTCGACTTACGACGGGGACCTCAGGGACCCGCTCTGGTGGCCTCAGGAAAGGCCAGTCCCCAGGAGAGTTGCTTGGGGGGCTCTCGGGATTCCTCTGCCGTCAATGTCGGTACCTAAGACCTTGTGTGGAGTCGGTGCCGGAACCTGAGTTTTCCTCTCCAGTGCTGACATGGACCTTGGGGTACTTCTGGGGTCTCCCCAGGGGAGTCATTCCTCGTCTCAATGGGGGACATGCACGTGCGCTTTCCTGCCGAGCTGTTGCAGCAGTGTCACGCTTCCCTTCGCGTGGATCAAGGGATCTGTGGCTTTCCCTAGAGCTTTCCCACTAGGCCTTCCCACGAGGCTTTCCCACAGGGCTGTCCCACTTGCCACCATGGTGTGAGTTGATCCTCGGCCTGAAAGTGGAGGCAGTGCAGGGAAAAAAGGTTTCCCTGGAATGGACTGAGACATCTGGGGGACTCTGGGAATGGTGGCTCGACCCTGGAGTTCCTCTCGCCTTTCCTGTGGATAGTGCCTGCACTTGAGATGCGACGGGAACGCCAGGATTTCTTTCCCGACCACGCAGGGAAAGGATCCCTCCTCTCGAGCTAGGAGGCGGAAATGGGGCTCTTCTGGATGTGGGCGGGACTTTCGTGCTTCCTCTCGAGTGGAGACGGGTATGTCGGGGAACTTCTTGAGTTGCAGCAAGGGTGTGAAGGACCCTTTGGAAGTTCCAGAGGTTAGGTGTGATTATCCTCCAGACGCCTCAGAGGAAATGGGCCTCATCTCGCCTGGAGGGGAGTACCTCCTGGAATTTCTCGAGTTGCGTCAGGTGCTCTCGACTTACGACGGGGACCTCAGGGACCCGCTCTGGTGGCCCCAAGAATGGCCAATCCCCATGCGAGTTGCTCTGGGGCCTCTCGGGATTCCTCTCCCGTCGATGCCGGGGCCTAATACCTTGTGTGGAGTCGGTGCCAGAACCTGAGGATTCCTCTCCAGTGCTGACATGGATCTTGGAGTACTTCTGGAGTCTCGCCAGGGGAGTCAGACCTCGTTTCGAGTGGGGGCATGCACGTGCGTTTTCCTGCCGAGCTGTAGCAGCAGTGTCACGCTTCCCTTCGCGTGGATCAAGGGATCTGTGGCTTTCCCTAGAGCTTTCCCACTAGGCCTTCCCACGAGGCTTTCCCACAGGGCTGTCCCACGTACCACCGTGGTGTGAGTCGATCCTCCGCTAGAAAGTCGAGGCACTGCAGGGAAAACAGGTTTCCCTGGAATGGACTGAGACATCTGGGGGACTCTGGGAATGGTGGCACGAACCTGGAGTTCCTCGCGCCTGTCCTGTGGAGAATGCTTCCTCATGAGATGCGCCGTGATCGCCGGGAATTCTTTCCCAACCACGCAGGGAAAGGATTCCTCCTCACGAGCTAGCAGGCGCAAACGGGGCTCCTCTGCATGTGGGCGCGACTCTCGTGCTTCCTCTCGAGTGGAGACGGGTACGTTGGGAACTACTTGAGTTGCAGCAAGGTTGTGAAGGACCCTTAGGAAGTTCAAGAGGTAAGGTGTGATTAGCCTCGAGACCTCTCAGCTGAAATGGGCCTCATCTCGCCTGGAGGGGAGAACCTCCTGGATTTTCTCGAATTGCGGCAGGTGCTCTCGACTTACGACGGGGACCTCAGGGACACGCTCTGGTGGCCTCAGGAAAGGCCAGTCCCCATTCGAGTTGCTCGGGGGCCTCTCGGGATTCCTCTCCCTTCCATGCCGGGGCCTAAGATCTTGTGTGGAGTCGGTGCCGGAACCTGAGGATTCCTCTCCAGTGCTCACATGGATCTTGGGGTACTTCTGGAGTCTCCCCAGGGAAGTTAGTCATCGTCTCGTGTGGGGGCATGCACCTGCGCTTTCCTCCCTAGCTGTAGCAGCAGTGTCATGCTCCCGTCGCGTGGATCAAGGGATCGGTGGCTTTCCCTCGAGGCTTTCCCACGAGACTTTCCCACAGGGCTGTCCCACGTGCCACCGTGGTGTGAGTCTATCCTCGGCTTGAAAGTCGAGGCAGTGCAGGGAAAACAGGTTTCCCTGGAATGGACTGAGACATCTGGGGGACTCTGGGAATCGTGGCACCACCCTGGAGTTCCTCTCGCCTTTCCTGTAGAGAGCGCCTCCTCTTGAGATGCGAGGGGAACGCCCGGAATTTTTTCCCGAACACGCAGTGAAAGGTTCCCTCCTCAAGAGCTAGGAGGCGGAAACGGGGCTCCTCTGGATGTGATCGGGACTCTCGTGCTTCCTCTCAAGTGGAGACGGGTATGTCGGGGAACTTATTGAGTTGCAGCAAGGGTGTGAATGACCCTTTGGAAGTTCCAGAAGTTAGCTGTGATTAGCCTCGAGACACCTCAGCGGAAAAGGGCCTCATCTCGCCTGGAGGGGAAAACCTCCTGGATTTTCTCCAGTTGCGGCAGGTGCTCTGGACTTACGAAGGGGACTTTAGGGACCCGATCTGGTTTCCTCAGGAAAGGCCAGTCCCCATGCGAGTTGCTCGGGGGCCTCTCGGGATTCCTCTTCCGTCGATGCTGGGGCCTAAGTCCTTGTGTGGAGTCCGTGCGGGAACCTGAGGATTCCTCTCCAGTGCTGACATGAATCTCGGGGTACTTCTGGAGTCTCCCCAGGGGAGTCAGTCCTTGTCTCGAGTGGGGGCCAGCACATGAGCTTTCCTCCCGAATGTAGCAGCAGTGTCGAGCTTTCCTTCGCGTGGATCAAGGGATCTGTGGCTTTCCCTCGAGGCTTTCCCTTGAGGCTTTCGCACAGGGCTGTCCCACAGCCACCGTGGCGTGAGTCGATCCTCGGCTTGAAAGTTGAGGCAGTGCAGGGAAATCAGGTTTCCCTGGAATGAAATGAGACATCTGGGGGAGTCTGGGAATGGTGGCACGACCCTGGAGTTCGTCTCGCCTTTCCTGTGGAGAGCGCCTCCTCTTGAGATGCGACAGGAACGCTGGTAATTCTTTCCCGTACACCCAGCGATTGGATCCCTCCTCTCGAGCTAGGAGACGGAAATGGGGCTTCTCTGGATGTGGGCGGGACTTTCGTGCTTCCTCTCGAGTGGAGACGGGTATGTCGGGGAACTTCTTGAGTTGCAGCAAGGGTGTGAAGGACCCTTTGGAAGTTCCAGAGGCTAGGTGTCATTAGCCTCGAGATGCCTCAGCGGAAATGGGCCTCATCTCGCCTGGAGGGGAGAACCTCCTGGATTTTCTCGAGTTGCGGCAGGTGCTCTCGCCTTACGACGGGGACCTCAGGGACCCGCTCTGGTGGCCTCAGGAAAGGCCAGTCCCCATGCGAGTTGCTCGGGGCCCTCTCGGGATTCCTCTCCCGTCGATGCCCGGGCCTAAGACCTTGTGTGGAGTCGGTGCCGGGACCTGAGGCATCCTCTCCAGTGCTGACATGGATCCTGGAATACTCTGGAGTCTCCCCAGGGAAGTCAGTCCATCGTCTCGTTTGGGGGCATTCACGTGGGCTTTCCTCCCGAGCTGTAGCACAGTTTTATGCTTCCCTTCGCGTGGATGAAGGGATCTGTGGCTTTCCCTTGAGGCTTTCCCACGAGGCTTTCCCACGATGCTTTCCCACAGGGCTGTCCCACGTGCCACCGTGGTGTGAGTCTATCCTCGGCTTGAAAGTCGAGGCAGTGCAGGGAAAAGAGATTTCCCTGGAATGGACTGAGACATCTGGGGGTCTCTGGGAATGGTGTCACGACCCTGGAGTCCCTCTCGCCTTGCCTGTGGAGAGCGCTTCAACTTGAGATGCGACGGGAACGCCGGGAATTCTTTCCCGACCTCGCAGTTAAAGGACCCCTCCTCTCGAGCTATGAGGCGGAAACGGAGATCCTCTGGATGTAGGCGGGATTCTCTTGCTTCATCTCGAGTGGAGACGGGTATGTCGGGGAACTTCTTGAGTTGCCAGCAAGGGTGTGAAGGACCCTTTGGAAGTTCCAGAGGTTAGCTGTGATTAGCCTCGAGACGCCTCAGCGGAAATGGGCGTCATATCGCATGGAGAGGAGAACCTCCTGGATTTTCTCGGGTTGTGGCTCGTGCTCTCGACTTACGACGGGGACCTCAGGGACTCTCTCTGGTGGTCTCAGGAAAGGCCAGTCCCCATGTGAGTTGCTCGGTGGCCTCTCGGATTCCTGTCCCGTCGATGCCGGGGCCTAAGACCTTGTGTGGAGTCGGGGCCGGAACCTGAGGATTCCTCGCCAGTGCTGACATGGATATTGGGGTACTTCTGGAGTCTCCCCAAGGGAGTCAGTCCTCGTCTCGAGTGAGGGCATGCACGTGAGCTTACCTCCCGAGCTGTAGCAGCAGTGTCATGCTTCCCTTCATGTGTATCAAGGGATCAGTGGCTTTCCCTCGAGGCTTTCCCACGAGGCTTTCCCACGAGGCTTTCCCACAGGGCTGTCCCACATGCCACCGTGGTGCGAGTAGATCACCGGCTTGAAAGTCGAGGCTGTGCATGGAAAACAGGTTTCCCTGGAATGGACTGAGACATCTTTGGGACTCTGGAAATGGTGGCACGACCGTGGAGTTCCTCTGGCCTTTCCTGTGGAGAGCGCCTCCTCTGGAGATGCGACGGGAACGCCGGAAACTCTTTCCCGACCACACAGGGAAAGGATCCCACCTCTCGAGCTAGGAGGCGGAAACCGGGCTACTCTGGATGTGGCGCGGACTTTCGTGCTTCCTCTCGAGTGGAGACGGGTATCTCGGGGAACGTGTTGAGTTGCATCAAGGGTGTGAAGGACCCTTTGGAAGTTCCAGAGTTTACGTGTGATTAGCCTTGGGACGCCTCATCGGAAATGGGCCTCATCACGCCTGGAGGGGAGAACCTCCTGGATTTCACGAATTGCGGCAGGTGCTCTCGAGTTACGACGAGGACCTCAGGGTTCCGCTCTGGTGGCCTCAGGAAAGGCCTGTCCCCATAAGAGTTGCTCGGGGGCCTGTCGGGATTTCTCTACTGTCGATGATGGGGCCTAAGACTTTGTGTGGAGTCAGTCCCGGAACCCGAGGATTCCCTCTCCTGTGCTGACATGGATTTTGGGGGTACTTCTGGAGTCTCCCCAGGGGGAGTCAGTCCTCGTCTCGAGTGGGGGCATGTACTTTCGCTTTCCTCCTGAGGTGTGGAAGCAGTGTCACGCTTCCCTTCGCGTGGATCAAGGATCTGTGGCTTTCCCTCGAGGCTTTCCCAGCAGTCTGTCCCACGAGGCTTTCCCACAGGGCTGTCCCACGTGCCATCGTAGTGTGAGTCGATCCTCCGCTTGAAAGTCGAGGCAGTGCCAGAAAACAGCTTTCCCTGAAATGGACTGAGACATCTGGGGGACTCTGGGAATGGTGGCACGACCCTGGAGTTCCTCTCTCGCCTTTCCTGTGGAGAGCGCATCCTCTTGAGATGAGACGGGAACGCCGGGAATCTTTCCCGACCACGCAGGGAAAGGATCCCTCCTCTCGAGCTAGGAGTGGAAAC
>NW_017215604.1:0-13793 GCF_001704415.2 Capra hircus
CGTGCATGAGCCGGACAGCGGCGGAGAGAACTACGCGCGAGGGGGAATTCCCGTTCTCCGTTCTGCTTCCAGAAGCGGAAGTGCTCATGGATCTGGGAAATCTGCAAGTCATACCCCTGCAAGGTCTCGCTCCAAGGAAGATTCCAGGCGTTCCAGATCAAAGTCCAGGTCCAGATCGGAATCTAGGTCTAGATCCAGAAGAAGTTCTCGGAGGCATTATACAAGGTCACGATCTCGGTCCCGGTCCCATAGAAGATCTCGTAGCAGATCTTACAGCAGAGATTATCGAAGACGGCATAGCCACAGTCATTCTCCCATGTCTACTCGCTGGCGTCATGTTGGGAATCGGGCAAATCCTGATCCTAACTGTTGTCTTGGAGTATTTGGATTGAGCTTGTATACTACAGAAAGAGATCTAAGAGAAATGTTCTCTAAATATGGCCCAATTGCTGATGTATCTATTGTATATGACCAGCAGTCTAGACGTTCAAGAGGATTTGCCTTTGTATACTTTGAAAATGTAGATGATGCCAAGGAAGCAAAAGAGCGTGCCAATGGAATGGAGCTTGATGGATGTAGGATCAGAGTTGACTTCTCCATAACGAAAAGACCACATACTCCAACAGCAGGAATTTACATGGGGGAGACCTACCTATGGCAGCTCACGCCGTCGAGATTACTATGACAGAGGATATGATCGAGGCTATGATGATCGGGACTATTACAGCAGATCGTACAGAGGAGGAGGAGGAGGAGGAGGAGGATGGAGAGCTGCTCAAGACAGGGATCAGAAATACAGAAGACGGTCACCTTCTCCCTACTATAGTCGTGGAGGATACAGATCACGTTCCAGATCTCGATCATACTCACCTCGTCGCTATTAAAGCATGAAGATGAAGACTTTCTGAAACCTGCCCTAGAGTTGGGATATTGTTTGTGGACAATATTTTTTATTGTCTCCTGTTTAAAAAGTGAACAGTGCCTGGTGAAGTTAGGTGACTTTTACACCTTTTATGATGACTACTTTTGGTGGAGTTGAAATGCTGTTTTCATTCTGCATTTGTGTAGTTCGGTGCTTTGTTCAAAGTTAAGTGTTTTCAGAAAAGTATGTTTTACATGTATTTTTTTACAGTCTAAAATTTTGACTGCTGAGAAGTTTCTATTGTACAGAACTTCATTTAAATGGTTTTTTCTACTGAATACAGGGTATTCTGAAGATTGAAGCCTGTGTGTAAAATGCTACCAAATGGCAAAAAGCAACAATAACGTTTGGTTTTTACTTTTCTTTCTAACATATCAATGCTTAGGAGAACTGTTCTGATTAGATTGTCAGTAGTAAATTAAAGAAAAAAATGCCCGTTTTCCTCGAGTCCATGAAACATACCATACTTAATATACCTGCAGTTAAGTGATAAAAATTACGCTCTGTAACTCTATACTGCTAGTGTTAAAAACTAAAGATCTTTCAATACAGCAAATGCTTAATTCTTATATAAATGTGACTTTGACAGCCTTTATGTAATCTGTATTATACATAGCAGGGAATAAGATGAGTTGCACAATGTATGCCTTAAAAAGGCTATTTCTTAAAGCTGTTAGAAGGGGATAATGGTATTTCAATTAGTAATCAGCAAGTGAAAATAATATTCCACCACAAATGTACTCTTGTTCTTCTAGCTTTTAAGACTATATGGAAAAACTGGGTGCTTCAGAGTTTTGAGAAAAAAGAAGGGAACACTACACCTGTGTTGTGGATGATCTGAAGACTTTGCCTGTTCGTTTTTTAAATACTACTTTCAGGTTCTTTGCTTACCAAAGGAGGCCCAATTTCACTCAAAAGTTTGAGAACTGTGTTTAAATAAATGCAAAGAAAAGAGTAAAAAGGAAAGAAAAAAAAAGACCTTGTGAGGAGTTGGGGCAGGAACCTGAGGATTCCTCTACAGTGCTGACATGGATCTTGGGGTACTTCTGGAGCCCCCCAGGGAAGTCAGTCTTCGTCTCGAATGGGGGCATGCACGTGCGCTTTCCTCCCGAGCTGTAGCAGCAGTGTCACGCTTCCGGTCGCGTGGATCAAGTGATCTGTGGCTTTTCCTCCAGGCTTTACCACGAGGCTATCCCAGAGGGCTGTCCCACATGCCGCCGGTGTGAGTCGAACCTCGGCGTGAAAGTCGAGCAGTGCAGGGAAAACAGGTTTCCTCTGGAATGGACTGAGACATCTAGGGACTCTGGAATGGTGGCACGACTCTGGAGTTCCTCTCGCATTTCCTGTGGAGAGCGCCTCCACTTGAGATGCGACGGGAACGCGGGAATTCTTTCCCGACGAAGCAGGGAAAGGATCCCACCTCTCGAGCTACGAGGCGGAAAGGGGCTCCTCTGGATGTGGGCGGGACCCTCGTGCTTCCTATCGAGAGGAGACGGGTATGTCGGGGAACTTCTTGAGTTGCAGCAAGGGTGTGAAGGACCCTCTGGAAGTTCCAGAGGTTAGGTGTGATTAGCATCGAGAGCCCTCAGCGGTAATGGGCCTCACTCGCCTGGAGGGGAGAACCTCCTGGATTTTCTCGAGTGGCGGCAGGTGCTCTCGACTTAAGACGGGGATGTCAGGGAGCCGCTCTGGTGGCCCATGGAAAGGCCAGTCCCCATGCGAGTAGCTCAGGGGCCTCTCGGGATTCCTCTCCCGTCGATGCCGGGGCCTAAGACCTTGTGTGGAGTCGGTGCCGGAAACTGAGTATTCCTCTCCAGTGCTGACATGGATCTTGGGGGACTTCTGGAGTCTCCCCAGGGGAGTCAGTCTTCGTCTCGAGTGGGGGCATGCACGTGCGCTTTCCTCCCGAGCTGTAGCAGCACTGTCACGCTTCCCTTAGCGTGGATCAAGGGATCTATGGCTTTCCCTCGAGGCTTTCCCACGAGGCTTTCCCACAGGCCCACATGGCTGTCCCATGTGCCACCATGGTGTGAGTCGATCTTCGGCTTGAAAGTCGAGGCAGTGCAGGAAAAACAGGTTTCCCTGAAATGGAGTGAGACATCTGGGGAACTCTGTGAATGTGGCACGACCCTGGAGTTCCTCTCGCCTTTCCTGTGGAGAGCGCCTCCTCTTGAGATGCGACGGGAATGCCGGGAATTCTTTCCCGACCACGCAGGGAAAGGATCACTTCTTTCGAGCTAGCAGGGGGAAACGGGGCTCCTCTGGATGTGGGCGGGACTCTCGTGCTTCCTCTCGAGTGGAGACGGGTATGTCGGGGAACTTCTTGAGTTGCAGCAAGGGTGTGAAGGACCCTTTGGAGCTTCCAGAGGTTAAGTGCGAATAGCCTCGAGACGCCTCAGCGGAAATGGGCCTCATCTCGCCTGGAGGGGAGAACCTCCTGGATTTTCTCGAGTTGCTGCAGGTGCTCTCGACTTACGACGGGACCTCAGGGAACCGCTCTGCTGGCCTCAGGAAAGGCCTGTCCCCATGCGAGTTGCTCGGGTCCTCTATTGATTCCTCTCCCCGTCTATGCCGGGGCCTGAGACCTTGTGTGGAGTCGGTGCGGAACCTGAGGATTCCTCTCCAGTTCTGACATGGATCCTTGGGGTACTTCTGGAGTCTCCCAGGGGAGTCAGTCCTCGTCGCGAGTGTGGCGTGCACGTGCGCTTTCCTCCCCGAGCCTTTAGCAGCAGTGTCACGGTTCCCTTTGCATGGATCCAGGGATCTGTGGCTTTCTCTGTAGGCTTTCCCACGAGGCTTTCCCCACTAGGCTTTTCACAGGGCTGTCCCACGTGCCACCGAGGTCTGAGTCGATCCTCGGCCTTGAAAGTCGAGGCATTGGCGGGGGAAACAGGTTTCCCTGGAATCGACTGACACATCTGGGGGCTCTGGGGAATGGTGGCACGACCCTGAGTTCCTCTCGCCTTTCCTGTGGAGAGCACCTCTTCTTGAGATGCGACGGGATCGCCGGAAATTCTTTCCCGACTAACTGCAGGGAAAGGATCCCTCCTCTCGAGCTATGAGACTGAAACGGGGCTCTTCTTGTTGTGGCGGGACTCTTGTGCTTCCATTCGAGTGGAAACGGGTATGTCGGGGAACTTATTGAGTTGCAGCAAGGGTGTGAAGGGCCCTTTGGAAGTTCCCAGAGGTTAGGTGTGATTAGCCTCGAGATGCCTCAGCGCGAATGGGTCTCATCTCGCCTGGAGGGGAGAACCTACTGGATTTTCTCGAGTTGCGCCAGGTGCTCTCGACTTACGACGGGGACCTCAGGGACCCGCGTTTGGTGGCCTCAGGAAAGGCCAGTCCCCATGCGAGATGCTCCGGGAGCCCTCTCGTGATGTCTCTCCCTCTCCAGTGTGTCTTGGATCTTGACTGGCCTTTCCTGAGGCCACCAGAGCGGGTCCCTGCGGTCCCCCGTCGTAAGTCGAGAGCACCTGCCGCAACTGGAGAAAATCAAGGATGTTCTCCCCTCCAGGCAAAATGAAGCCTATTTCCGCTGACACATCTCAAGGCTAAGCACACTTAAACTCTGCAACTTCCAAAGGGTCCTTCACACCCTTGCAGCAACTCAAGAAGTTCCCCGACATACCCGTCTCCACTCAAGAGGAAGCACGAGTGTCCCGGCCACATCCAGAGGAGCTCCGTTTCCGGCTCGTAGCTCGAGATGTGCGATCCTTTCCCTGATTGGTCGGGAAAGAATTCCCGGCATTCCCATCGCATCTCAAGAGGAGGCGCTCTCCAAAGGAAAGGGGAGAGGAACTGCAGGGTCGTGCCACCATTCCGAGACTCACCCAGATGTCTCAGTCCATTCCACAGGAACCTGTTTTCCCTGCACTGCCTTGGCCTTCATGCCGAGGATCGACTCACACCACCGACACACGTGGGACAGCCCTGTGGGAAAGCCTAGTGGGAAAGACTCGAGGGAAAGCCACAGATCCCTTGGTCCAGGGATGGGGAAGCGTGACACTGCTGCTACAGCATGGGAGGAAATGTCACGCTCATGCCCCCCACTCGAGACGAGGCCTGACTCCCTTGTGGAGACTCGAGAAGTACCACAAAATCCATGTCAGCACTGGAGAGGGAATCCTCAGGTTCCGGCCCCGACTCCACACAAGGTCTTAGGCCCCGCATCGACGGGAGAGGAATCACGAGAGGCCCCCCTAGCAACACGCCATGATGACTGGCGTTTCCTGCAGGCCGCCAGAGCGGGTCCTGAAGTCCCTGTCGTAACTCGATGAGCACCTGCTGAAACTCGGGAATATCCAGGAGCCTCTCCATTCCAGGCGACATGAGGCCCATTTCTGCTGAGGCATCTCGAGACTAACCACACCTAACCTCTGGAACTTCCAAAGGGTCCTTCACACCCTTGCTGCAACTCAAGAATTTCCCCGACATACCCGTTCCTCTTCACATTTATCCATAATGGTGGTGTCATCTGCATATCTAAGTTTATTGATATTTCTACAGGCAATCTTGATTCCAGCTCATGTATCTTCCATCCCAGCATTTTTCATGATGTACTCTGCATATAAGTTAAATAAACAGGGTGACAATATACAGCCTTTGCATACTCTTTTTCCTTTTTGGAACCAGTCTGTTGTTCCATGTCCTACTCTAACTGTTGCTTCCTGACCTTCATCCAGATTTCTCAAGAGGCAGGTTAGGTGGTCTGGTATTCCCATCTCTTTCAGAATTGTGGCTAAAACAACAGTATAAGGACCTTTCCGATGTCAGGCCAAGGAATTGTGTTTCCAGTCATTGAGCCACACCTGATCACTGAGCACAAATTCATGAATCTGTTCCTCAAGGGGGAATATATTCTTTTTTATACAAACTTAGTTACCTGATTTATTACCTTACCTAATTGTTCCATCTGCTGTGAAATCCCACCCCCTTACTTGTGGCAAATCTCCTAACACCTGCCTCACTGTGGGAGGGGGTCTCCCATAGAAAATTTCATAAGGACAACAACTATGGGAACGTGCGGTTACCCGTAATATGAGTAAGTCTGCCGGAAGCAAGCCCATCCACGTACAGTCAGTCTCTATGATCCATTTTGAAAGTGTCTCTTCAAGAGTTTGGTTGTTTCTTTCCACCATTCCAGAACACTGGGGCCTATATGGTGTATGTAATTTCCACTGATATTTAGAACTTCACATACCTGTTAATTAACGCGGCTACAAAGACAGGGCCATTGTCGGATTCTATACTGGTTGGAAACCCAAGTCTGGGAATTATTTCTCAAATCAGCGAGCTACTTCCGTTTTCTTTTTCAGATCAGGTAGGGAAGGCCTCTGCCCAACCGGAGAAGGTACCTACTATTCTAGTAAGTCATGATAACAGGTGACTGCCTTTGCTTCCCCGAAGGACACTCGCTTTCCCTGCATCCTGAGAACTCCACGTCTCAGCCAGTTGGAAAAGCGCTTCTTGGAGGTCATTATTCAGGGGCAATTTCCCCTGGAGCCCAGGGCCATAGGGAGCGGCTCCACACTCCCAGGGAAAGGCAGAGCCACAGCCACACATCTGTCCCATCCCCTTTGCTCTGTAGGAGAGCTTTAGTGAGCCTAGGTCTGTCAGGAAAATTCTTGGCTCCTATGGGGACACATTCTATGTGTGAAACTGCATCCAGGACCTAGGGGCCACAGGGCGCCTGTTTCTCTCGGGGGCGGAGGGGTGGGGGGCCTGAAGCAGTGCGGCCCAGCAACAGCTTCCACATCCATCCAATTGCTCTTTTCTTACCTCTGATAGAACTAGCTTTGTTCCAGCCTTTGGCAATTTGGAGGCAAGCGGGCCCCACTTCCTCCCCAAGGAGGCATGGGACCTACTTTGAGTGGAAAGGCCCCTCACGGAGCTGAACCCAGGAAGGCACCCAGTCATGTCTGACACATTCCTGCATCCTGCTTCTTCATGAGCAATACCGCTATAAGCTAGGAATGTCTTTCCAAGGCTCAGAAAGGACAGGGGAGATGCATGGTGCTGCCTCTGGAATTTCGGTCCTCTGAGCAGACCTGGAGGTCTCCCCTTGAAGAAGCTAACCAGTTTCTTCCAAATACAGGCTTGCAAACACACACTGGGTGGCTGCCTCTTCTTCCCTGAAGGACGATCACTTTCCCCGCATCCTGTGAACTCTGCATCCCAGCCTGCTGGAAAAGCGCTTCTTGGAGGTCATTTTTCAGGGACAATTTTCCCTGGAGCCCGGGCTGTAGGGAGGGCCCCATGCTCGCTGTGAAAGGCAGAGTCACATCCACAGTCTGTTCTACCCCTTTTGCCCTGTGGGAGAGCTCTAGTGAGCCTAGGTCTGTCAGGAAAATTCTTGGCTCCTATGGGGACACACCCTGTGTGTTAACCTGCATATCGGACCTAGGGGCCACAGGGCGCCTGTTCCTCTTGGGGGGACCCTGAAGTGGTGCGGCCCAGCAACAGCCTGAACATCCATCCGATTGCTCTTTTCTTCCTTCTGATAGAGCTAGCTTTGCTTCTCGCTTTGGCATTTCGGAAGCCAGGGGGAGCCCCACCGCTGTTGTCCTGGGTCTATTGGAGGTACCGGGTCTATTGGACCCCAGCATGGCACCCGACCCCCTCAGACACACTCCCGCAGCCTCCTTCCCCATGGCAGGACTGTTCTGACCTAGGAATGTGTTCCCAAGGCTCAGAAAATGCAGGGAGACACACGGCCCTGACTCTGGAACTGAGGCCGTTGGAGCAGGCCTGGAGGTCTGACGTCTGAGACGCCAAACACTTGCTGCAAGATACAGGTGTGAAAACACACTCTCTGGGGCTGCCTTTCCTTCCTCCAAGGAAGAGAGCTTTTCCAGTCTCCTCCGTGCTGAGTCATACAAGGCTGCAAAGGTCTGGCTTCGAGGGCATTTCTCAGCGGCAATGGCCCCTGAGGCCCTGCACACAGGGAGGGATCCTACCCTCCCGGGGAAGTCAAAGCAACCTCCAAACAGCTGTTCTCTCATGTTTCCTCTGCAGGAGGGAGCTAGTGAGCCCAGGTCTGTCTGGAACGTTCTTGGATCCTGCGGGGAAATCATCCTGGGAACCCACCTGGATACCAGTCGTGGGGCTAAAATTCGCATTTTCCTTCCTTGGAGCCCTAACGCAGAACAGCCTAGCAACTGGCTGAAAATCCATCCTGTTGCTGTTTTCTTCCCTCTGACAGAGCGAGCTTTGCTCCCCATTTTGGGATTTCAGAAGCAAGGTGGTGGCCTGCAACTCCTTGCCTGGGGTCCATTGGAGGTGCAAGGTGCCCTCGACCAGGTGACCCCAGCATGACACCTGGCCCCCTCAGACACACTCCCGCAGCCTGCTTCCCCATGGGCAGGACTGCTCTCACCTAGGAATGTGTTTGCAAGGCCAGGAAACTGCAGGGAGACACAAGGCCCTGATTCTGGAATTGAGTCTGTTGGAACAGGCCTGCAGGTCTTCTGTCTAACAGGCCAAACACTTGCTGCAAGATACAGGCCTGAAAACACACTCTTGGGCTGCCTTTCCTTCCTCCAAGGAAGAGAGTTTTCTCAGCCTCCTGTGGGCTGAGAGCCACACAGGGCTGAAAAGCACTTGCTGGGAGATTCTTTTTCATTGGCCATGGCCCCTGAGGCCCTGTGCTCAGGGAGGGCTCCCTCCCTCCCAGGGAAAGTCAAAGGAAGCTCCAAACGGCTGTTCAATCATGTTTCTGAGAGAGTCATTGCCAAGGCAGGTTTCTAAGAAGTTCAAGGGTCCCCAAGGAGAGAGGGGTCTAGAATTCTCAAGGAGGAAGAAAGGACAAACTGTTTTCCCCTCTACATTCCTTAGGATTATATAACAATCATGCATCCTTCTTGAGGACGGTCTCTGGAAAAAACCTTCTGGCTAATCCTGTTATCTGAAAATGTCAATTATGGGAGTAGGTCTAGTGAGTCTTTACAACCTCCAGACATTCTTTTGTTCGTTGTCATAACTTATTGGAGAGTATATAACTCCATTACCAACACTAGCAAGGGGGTACGCTTTCTGCCCCCTTGTGATGTCTCTGTCAGAAGCTTTCTCTATCTCCTTTCTCCTTTAATAAAACTCTATTGCCACAAAAGCTCTGAGCAATCAAGCCTCGTCTTGGGCCCTGGATTGAATTCTTCTCCTCCATAAGCCAAGAATCCCAGCATCTTTTCGTGGTTCAGCAACAATATTTTCATTTCCTCCTGCAGGAGAGAGCTAGTGAGCTTAGGTCTGTCTGGAACATTCTTGGATCCTGTGGGGAAAATTCCTGTGCACACATCTGGATACTGGGCCTAGAGGCCAAAATTTGCATTTCTTTCCCGGGGAGCCCTAACGTGGTGTGACTTAGCAACTGCTTGAAAATCCATCCCATTGCTGTTTTCCTCCTTCTGACAGAGCTAGCTTTGTTCCCTGCTTTGGGATATCTCAACCGAAGGGCCGGTCCATAGCTACTCGCCTGGGGCCCATTGGATGTGCAAGGTGCCCTCGACTAGGTGACCCTAGCATGGCACTCAGCCCGCTCAGACACACTCCCGAGGCTTCTTTCTCATGGGAAGCACTGCTCCAACCTAGGAATGTGTCTGCAATGCTTGGAAAGTGCAGTGAGACACACAGCCCTGACTCTGCAATTGAGGCCCTCAGAGCAAGCCTGCAGCTCTGATGTCTGAGAAGCAAAACACTTGCTGCAAAGAGAGGCCTGAAAACACACTCTCTGTGGATGACTTTCCTTCCTCTAAGGAAGATAGTTTTCCCAGTCTCCTGCTTCCTGAATGTCACACAGCTGGAATGCGCTTGCTTGGAGGTCGTGATTCAGTGGCAATGACCCCTGAGGCCCTTTGCCCAGGGAGGGCTCCCACACTCACAGGCAAATCAAAGCAACTTCCAAGTGAGTCAGCTCTTCACATCAAATGGCCACAGTATTGGAGTTTCAGGTTCAGTATTAGTCCTTCCAATGTATATTCAGACCTGATTTCCTTTAGGATGGAGTGGTTGCGTCTCCTTGTAGTCTAAGCGACCTACAAGCATCTTCTCCAACACCACAGTTCAAAAGCATCCAATTTTCAGCTGTCACTTTCTTTATAGTACATCTTTCATATCCATCCATGACATATGGAAAAACCATAGCCTTGACTGGATGGATCTTTGTTGGCAAAGCAACGTCTCGGCTTTTTAATATGCTGTCTAGTTTGGTCATCACTTTTCTTCCAAGTCATAAATATGTTTTAAGTTCATGGAGGCAGCCATCACCTGCAGTGATTTCCAAGCCCCCAAAATAGTCTGCTGCTGTTTTCCAATGTTTTCCCATCTATTTGCCATGAAGTGATGAGACTGGATGCAATGATTTTAGTTTTCTGAATGCTGAGCTTTAAGCTAACTTTTTCACTCTCCTCTTTCACTTTCATCAGGAGACTCTTTAGTTCTTATACACTTTCTGCCATAAGGGTGGTGTCGTCTGCATATCTGAGATTCTTGATATTTCTCCCAGCAATCTGGATTCCAGCGTGTGCTTCCTCCAGCCCAGTGTTTCTCATGATGTACTCTGCATATAAGTTAAATAAGCAGGGTGACAATATACAGCCTTGACATATTCCTTTTCCTATTTAGAACCAGTCTGTTGTTCCATGTCCAGTTCGAACTGTTTCTTCCTGACCTGCATACAGGTTTCTCAAGAGACAGGTCAGGTGGTCTGGTATTCCCATCTCTTTCAGAATTTTTCCCAGTTTTTTGTGATCCACACAGTCAAAGGCTTTGGCATAGTCAATAAAGCAGAAATAGATGTCTTTTTTTTCTGGAACTCTCTTGCTTTTTCAATGATCCAGTGGATGTTGGCAGTTTGATCTCTGGTTTCTCTGCATTTTTTAAATCCCTCTTGAACATTTGGAAGTTCACAGTTCATGTGAACTTGGAGAATTTTGAGCATTACTTTACTAGTGTGTGAGATGAGTGCAATTGTGCAGCAGCTTGAATATTCTTTGTCATTGCCTTTCTTTGGGATTGGAATGAAAACTGACCTAATGACTAGATGTTTTCAATTGCATATGCTGAAAGAACTGGCTGTGCAGTTTTGAGAAAAAAAAATCATTTTAACCCATTTTCTCTGAAGTGCAAGGCATATCATGGCCATCCCTGAATCATAAAGTCACCTTTTCTTTATGTAGTCATAGTTTCATGCCTAAATTATAGGCCAACTCGTGCTCAAATGGACTCTGATGTCAGGGGCAGATCAACTAATAAAAAGCTTGGATTGTCCCTCTGGAGGAAAGTGAGATCTTGGTCCCACGAGAAGAATCTGAAGGGTTAAGGGAACTTGCAAGAGTGGGGAAAGCTTAGTCCATCCTACATGTACCAAAATCTTAAATAAGGCTTATTTACTTTACCGAAGTAAAAAAACAGATGATGAAAACAATTATAAATCAATGAAAGGTAAAGAAATCATAGTCTGTTATCAAAAATTGCATTCTAAGAAAACTTTGTTCTCTTAACCTAGAGAGGAGACTAAATTCCATCTGGTACCAGCTTACCAGAAGACAAACAAACAAACAAACAAATTATCGGTAAGCTTAAAAAAAGTATATTCCATATATCTTGAAGTAGCAGTATTTCTGCAAAGGCATCAGTGTGAAACCATAGAGGACATGGTTAAAACCTGATTAAATAGAAATTGACAATGTAATCTGGTCACTGCTGCGACTTGAAATGCTTTAATATGATAACTGGAATTATAACTGACAGCATTTGACCAGGACATATCAGATTTTCACGGATGTCAGATAATTTCTAGGATATCTATATTAGGAACTGAAGGAATCTTTGAACCTAGGAAAGAAAACAACAGTCTCAAAGGCCCTTGCTGAATCATCTATCAGCAAGGAATGTCTTTGCAAGGATCGCAAAGTGAAGGGAAAAACACCGACCTGCCTCTGCAACTTTGGTCCTCTGAGCAGATCTGGAGGTCTCCCTTTGTATAAGCTAACCTGTTCCTTCCAAATAGAGGTTTGCAACACAAAACAAGTGGCCGCCTATTCTTCCCCGAAGGAGGCTCTCTTTCCCCACATCCTGCGAACTCCCTTTCCCAGCCTCCTGGAAAAGCGCTTCTTGCAGTTCCTTTCAGAAAATCCTATGGACGGAGAAGCCTGGTAGGCTGCAGTCCGTGGGGTCGCTGAGGGTCGGACACGACTGAGCGACTGCACTTTCATTTTCACTTTCATGCATTGGAGAAGGCAATGGCAACCCACTTACTGTTCTTGCCTGGAGAATCCCAGGACGGGGGAGCCTAGTGGGCTACCGTCTATGGCGTCGCACAGAGTCGAACACGACTGAAGCAACTTAGCAGCAGCAGCAGCAGCAGTTCCTTTCTTAGGGGCAGTTATCCCTGAGATTGGGACCTGGAAAGGCAGAGCCACCTCCACACACACGTCTTTTCTGTCCCCTTTCCTCTGGAGGAGAGCTCTAGTGAGCCTAGGTCTGTCAGGAAAATTCTTGGCTTTGACGGGATCCCACCCGGTGTGTGAACCTGCATACCCGACCTAGGGGCCACAGGCACCTGTTTTGCTCGAGTGGGTCCTGGAGGGGTGCAGCATAGCAAGAGCTTAAAAATCCATCCAATTTGTCTTTTTTTTTTTACCTCGGAGAGAACGAGTTTGCTCCACCTCCACCCTTTGGCAGTGTGGAGGGAAGAGGGCACCACCCTCTCCCAAAGGGGACATAGGGCCTACCAGGAGAGAAAGGCCCCTTGAGGAGCTGAGCCCAGGTAGGCAGCCAGTGATGTCAAGCACACTCCCGCTGCTTGCTTCTTCATGGGCACTCCCACGATCTGCTAGGAATGTCTTTGCAAGGATCTCAAAGGGAAGGGGAGATACATGGCCCTGTCTCTGGAACTTCAGTCCTCTGAGCAGATCTGGAGGTCTTGAGTTGTATAAGCAAACCTGTTCCTTCCAAATAGAGGCTTGCAAACACACCCCCGGTGGTTGCCTCTTCTTCCCCGAAGAAGTCTTTCTTTCCCCACATGCTGCGAACTCCCTGTCCCAACCTCCAAGAATAGCGCTTCTTGCCATTCCTTTCTTAGAGGCAGTTATCCCTGAGCTTGGGGCCGTAGGGAGTAGCCCCACACTCACAGGGAAAGGCAAAGACTCCTCCATACATCTCCTCTATCCCTTTGCTCTGGAGGAGAGCTCTAGTGAGCCTAGGTCTTTCAGGAAAATTCTTGGCTTGGACAGGATCTCACCCTGTTTGTGAACCTGCATACCCAACCAGGGGCCACAGAGCACCTGTTTCAGTAAAGTGGGCCCTGAAAGGGTGCAGCCTAGCAAGAGCTTGAAAATCCATTCAATTGCTGTTTTTGTACCTCTGACAGAGCGAGCTTGGCTCCACCCTTTGGCAGTGAGGAGAAAAGAGGCATGACACCCTCCCCAAGGGGACATGGGGCCTACTTCGAGAGGAAAGGCCCCTTGTGGAGCTGAGGCCAGGAAGGCACACAGTCGTGTCAAACACACTCCCACTGCTTGCTTCTTCAGGGGCACTCCCGCTATCAGCTAGGAATGTCTTTGCAATGATCACAAAGGGAAGGGGAGATACAGGGCCCTGCTTCTGGACCTCCGGTGCTCTGAGCAAATCTCGAGGTCTCCGTTGTCAAGTCAAGTCAAGGTCAAGGTCAAGGTCAAGTTCAAGTTCAAAGCTCAAGATCAAGGTGAAGTTTAAGTTCAAGTTCAAGGTCAACTTCAAGGTCAAGGTCAAGTTCAAGTCAAGTCAAGGTCAAGGTCAAGGTCAAGTCAAGTCAAGTCAAGTTCAAGTTCAAGGTCAAGTTCAAGTTCAAGTTCAAGTCAAAGTTCAAGGTCAAGTTTCAAGTTCAAGTTCAAAG
>NW_017215605.1:0-13789 GCF_001704415.2 Capra hircus
GGGTATGTCGGGGGAACTTCTTGAGTTGCAGCAAGGTTTAGAAGGACCCTTTGGCAGTTCCAGATGTTAGGTGTGATTTGCCTGGAGACGCCTCAGCGGAAATGGGCCTCATCTCGCCTGGACGGGAGAACCTCCTGGATTTTCTCGAGTTGCGACAGGTGCTCTCGACTTACGACGGGGACCTCAGGGACCCGCTCTGGTGGCCTCAGAAAAGGCCAGTCCCCATGCGAGTTCCCCCCATGCGAGTTGCTCGGGGCCTCTCGGGATTCCTCTCCCGTCGATACCGGGCCTAAGACTTGTGTGGAGTCTGTGCCGGAACCTGAGGATTCCTCTCCAGTGCTGACATGCATCTTGGGGTACTTCTGGAGTCTCCCCAGGGGAGTCAGTCCTCGTCTCGAGTGGGCGCATGCAATGCGCTTTCCTCCCGAGCTGTAACAGCAGTGTCGCGCTTCCCTTCGCGTGGATCAAGGGATCTGGGGCTTTCCCTCGAGGCTTTCCCACGAGGTTTTCCTTCGAGGCTTTCCCACAGGGCTGTCCCACGTGCCACCTTGGTGTGAGTCGATCCTCGACTTGGAACTCGAGGCAGTGCAGGGAAAACAGGTTTCCTGGAATGGACTGAGACTTCTGGGGGACTCTGGGAATGGTGACACGACCCTGGAGTTCCTCTGGCCTTTCCTGTGGAGAGCGCCTCCTCTTGAGATGCGACGGGAACGCCGGGAATTCTTTCCCGACCACGCAGGGAAAGGATCCCTCCTTCGAGCTAGGAGACGGAAACGGGGCTCCTCTGGATGTGGGAGGGACTCTCGTGCTTCCTCTCGAGTGGAGACCGGTTTGTCGGGAACTTCTTGAGTTGCAGTAAGGGTGTGAAGGACCCTTTGGAAGTTACAGATGTTAGATGAGATTAGCCTCCAGACGCCTCAGTGGAAATGGGCCTCATCTCGCCTGGAGGGGAGAACTTCCTGGATTTTCTCGAGTTGCGACAGGTGCTCTCGACTTACGACGGGGACCTCAGGGACCCATTCTCCTGACCTCAGGAAAGGCCAGTCCCCATGTGAGTTGCTCGGGGCCTCTCGGGATTCCTTTCCCGACGATGCCGGGGCTTAAGACCTTGTGTGGAGATGGTGCCGGAACCTGAGGATTCCTCTCCAGTGCTGACATGGATCTTGGGGTAGTTCTGGAGTCTCCCCAGGGGAGTCAGTTCTCGTCTCGAGTGGGGCCATGCACGTGCGCTTTCCTCTCGAGCTGTAGCAGCAGTGTCACGCTTCCCATCGCGTGGATCAAGGGATCTGTGGCTTTCCCTCGAGGCTTTCCACCGAGGCTTTCCCACGAGGTTTTCCCACAGGGCTGTCCCACGTGCCACCGTGGTGTGTTTCGATCCTCGGCTTGAAAGTCGATGCAGTGCAGGGAAAACAGGTTTGCCTGGAATGGACTGAGACATCTGGGGGACTCTGGGAATGGGGCACGACCCTGGAGTTCCTCTGGCCTTTCCTGTGGACAGCGCCTCCTCTTGAGATGCGACGGGAACGCCGGGAATTCTTTCCCGACCACGCAGAGAAAGGATCCCTCCTCTCGAGCTAGGAGGCGGAAACGGGGCTCCTCTGGATGTGGGCGGGACCATCGTGCTTCCTCTCGAGTGGAGACGGGTATGTCGGGGAACTTCTTGAGTTGCAGCAAGGGTGTGAAGGACCCTTTGGCAGTTCCAGATGTTAGGTGTGATTTGCCTGGAGACGCCTCAGCGGAAATGGACCTCATCTCGCCTGGAGGGGAGAACCTCCTGGATTTTCTCGAGTTGCGGCAGGTGCTCTCGACTTACGATGGGGACCTCAGGGACCCGCTCTGGTGGCCTCAGGAAAGGCCAGTCCCCATGCGAGTTGCTCGGGGGCCTCTCGGGATTCCTCTCCCGTCGATGCCGGGGCTTAAGATCTTGTGTGGAGCCGGTGCCGGAACCTGAGGATTCCTCTCCAGTGCTGACATGGATCTGGGGTACTTCTGAAGTCTCCCCAGTGGAGTCAGTCCTCGTCTCAAGTGGGGGCATGCACGTGCGCTTTCCTTCCGAGCTGTAGCAGCCAGTGTCGCACTTCCCTTCGCGTGGATCAAGGGATCTGTGGCTTTCCCTAAGAGGCTTTCCCAAGAGGCTTTCCCACGAGGCTTTCCACAGGGCTGTCCCACGTGCCACCGTGGTGGGAGTCGATCCTCGCTTGAGAGTGGAGGCAGTGCTGGGAAAACAGGTTTCCCTGGAATGGACTGAGACATCTCGGGGACTCTGGGAATGTGGCACGACCCTGGAGTTCCTCTCGCCTTTCCTGTAGAGAGCGCCTCCACTTGAGATGCGACGGGAACGCCGGGAATTCTTTCCCGACCACGCAGGGAAAGGATCCCTCCTCTCGAGCTAGGAGGCGGAAACAGGGCTCCTCTGGATGTGGGCGGGACTCTCGTGCTTCCTCTCGAGTGGAGTCGCGTATGTCGGGGACTTCTTGAGTTGCAGCAAGGGTGTGAAGGACCCTTTTGGAAGTTCCAGAGTTTAGGTGTGATTAGCCTAGAGACGCCTCAGCTGAAATGGGCCTCATCTCGCCAGGAGGGGAGAACCTCCTGGATTTTCTCGAGTTGCGGCAGGTGCTCTCGACTTACGACGGGGACCTCAGGGACCCGCTCTTTTGGCCTCAGGAAAGGCCAGTCCCCTTGCGAGTTGCTCGGGGGGCCTCTCGGGGCCTCTCGGGTTTCCTCTCCCGTCAATGCTGTAGCCTAAAACCTTGTGTGGAGTCAGTGCCGGAACCTGAGGATTCCTCTCCAGTGCTGACATGGATCTTGGGGTACTTCTGTAGTCTCCCCAGGGGAGTCAGTCTTCGTCTCGAGTGGGGCATGCACGTGCGCTTTCCTCCCGAGCTGTAGCAGCAGTGTCACGCTTCCCTTTCGCGTGAACCAAGGGATAAGGGGCTTTCCCTCGAGGCTTTCCCACGAGGCTTTCCCACGAGGCTTTCTGCCGGGGTCCAGCCCCGGTGGATCCAGGGAATTCGAAGGGTGAACGGCGTTGGCGTGGAAAGACTTGTTTGTTTAGTAATGTAAGATTAGATTAAGAAACTATAGTGTAATAAGAAGATTAAGTGGAGGAAGAGGGCTGAATAGCTTGGTTTACGCGGAAGGCCAATAAAAATTCCAGACAAGGAATTTGCACCATCTACGTTGGGCCACCGGCGCCCGCTTGAATATCTAAGGGTGCCTCGCCTTAAGCTCCCTTTCGTGCGGGTCTTAACAGCCGGGGCAAGTAAGTAGACCTGGCGAGCCTCTGCGCCCCAGATGGAGATTCAGCCTGAAGTTAAAGTAAAGAGCAGAGAGAGGGAAGGGGAGAGAAGAGGAGAGAGAGAGACATGGGGGGAGCCAGAGTCCCAAGAAACCAGGCCGGAGAAGACTAGTTCGAGAAACTGGTCCGATCCTTTATTGTTCAGAAGGCCTTTTATACTTTTGATAAAACACGGGAGATCAATGGGTAACACAGAATTATGTAGCGTTCGCAGCCCAGACTCTTTCTATACATCATTTTGTATACAAAAGGTCTCAGGTGATTTACATTATCTTCTGGCCAAGAAGCTTGTTAACACTTTTTAGCTCTCTTCCTTAATGAATGTTGATTTTGTTTCCCCTGAAGTGTTTTTCTTTAATTTGCATCTCCTTAAAGCATTAAAGTTACATCTCTATAGAACAAAGGTGCAGTGGGATATAACAAAGAAGGTACTTAACTCAAAGATCTAATGTTGCTAATACCAGGTCTACTACTTGTTTTTCTATATGCCAACTATATCTAAAAATAAAGGATATGAAAATTTGGCAGCAAGCATTGACTCAACAAATGAAACTTTTAATCAGTCCTATTCTAAAGATTTTGACTCTTCGGAAGCCCCCTACATTCCTAGGATGTTTTAAGCTTCCTGTGCCTCCTGCGGTCAGGAGGCCTCAAACAATCACACTCGCAGAGTCCTGCAGGCAGGCTAGAAAGCCATCGGAGGGGTTTTTAGATTGAAACACTCTTTCAAATGCAGAAGACTGAAACCCTGAATTGACTTTTTCCAGAAAATGTCAGAAAGAGTGGAAAAGCAGAGCACAAAAGCCGGCAGATTTTTGTTGGGGTACATGCTTAGGAATTTCCAGAGGGGTCCCTGAAGTCTGGAGCATGCCTTGCGTATGTCAGCTTCCTTCCTCATGACCTTGTCACGGGCGGGATTCCTCACACTGGCTCCCGGCATCTCACCCTTTTTAATTTTAAATAATTAATTATTTATGTTTAAAATCAGGTGCAGTTCGGTCTCGAGATTCCGAATGCTCTGCCGAAGAATCTAGACAATATAGGGAAGTATGATTATGAGGAGCAAGATTATAGACAGTAGACAGAACAGTCTTCAGAAATGAAGTTAGAGAAAGTGTGGGAAAAGTCATTGGCTTCTCCTGCGGTGGTAAAATCTAATCGGGAGTGTTCCAAGGTCTGAATCTGATTATGATGTTTCCCTAAAGTCTAAACTAATATCTGAGCTGTTCCAAAATACCTAAACCTTGATTTTTTAACATATTGGGCATTTACACTTGTTGAGTCAATGATTGCTGTTGTAGTAACAATAACAATTGTTGTAACACAGCAAGAAACATAATTATCATATCAATAAGTTGTTACAGTTATAGGACATCTTTAAAACCACAGAAGAGCAGACATTACTTTGAGGAGTTAAACAAGATGAAAACATCCATGGTTCACAAGTCGCTACATTAGGTACATTAAGTTTTCTGGAATCATTGGTGAAAAGAAGAACATAAGGAGAGGATAGACAAGCCAAAATAGAGTAAATAGAGTCATTTTCTGGTTGGAGTTTGTGCTGCAGCAGCTGTTAGTCCCGCCGGGATCTTGATGTTTCTTTTGCCTCTTTTGCCGGTGGGAGCAGCGGCCTTCACCCCGCCCTCTGACACTGGCGCTGTTATGGGGCTGCGAGTGCGGTGCACTGGGTTCCGTCAGTCAGGCTGGCCCCACCCGCAGCTTTTGGTGCGCGGCTGTTTCCCGCGGTGGTGGTGGCAGAGAAGTTCCCTTTTTCTTTTGTGGCGAATCAGTCTGTCCGGGATCCAAGTTGACGAATCTGCACCCTGTGGAAAAAAATATAAACACTTCCTCGACCCGCAGTAAATTTTGGGTCGGGATCTTTTTGTTATCTGGAGGAGATCTTTTTGCTTTACTAATGGCTTTTTATTTTACTGTTTCAAACGAATCAGCATTTAACTTATTACAAAGAGAACATGTTGTAAAATCTGACGGGGGAAAACTATACTTAATTTCTCTCTTTTTAATTTTTGAATTAACAAAGCACGTGAGGGTAAATGATGCAAGATCTGATCACAAGAATTTCCTATAGGAATCTGCCAATCATCAAACATTTGAAAAGCATCAAGTTGTTCTCTGTTATATGGAAGTACAATTTTTGATGGTTCTTTATTAAACAATTTAATAAATCAGTATATTTGAATTAATCTTTTTAATTAATATGTCAGTAATTTTTCCTTAGGCAGAGGCCACTGTTCCACCCACACCGGATCTTGAGATTTTCATGTAATGGGGTAGGCCAGCAAAAACAATGGCCTTCATTATAAATTTGGATATCCCAATCCAGTATATAGCTTGCGAGGAGTTGGGCAAATTAGCTCAATTATTCTTGTCTGTTGTTTACCCAATCCTTTTGATGGATCATAGCCGATCTGCAGCATCTGAGAGGTCACTTTATCATCAGGGCTAAAAAAGTAACACTCCCATTTGAGATAGCATGTCCCTCCCCCACAGGGTAAGGGGGAGTGAAGGGACTACATACGGTTGGAAAGTTCCACGGGTGTCCTCAAATTGCCAATCTAAAATTTTTGCACTTTTGGCTACTGTGGGGGCTCTTCCTATCCCCACCAAGTTATTTTCAGTAGTATGTGTGGGCCAGGAGGTGGGCCAGGAGCTAGGCCAGTCTTTTCCTGAAATGCAAGAAACGTCTGCTCCTGTGTCTAATAACCCCACAATAGACTTGCCATTAATCAGAATAGTTTTCATAGGCCGTTTCTGAGTAATTTTTGTTATCCAAAAAACCATATCACTAGACCCAAATATAAGAAGCAAGAAAAGAGGTGTTACACAATATCTTTATGAGCTTTTCTAATGATCTTTTTATAACCCAAATCTGGTCTATAGCCTTTTAGATGACAAGTAACCATTTAATCTTAGCTTGAATACTTCCAGCAACGGGGAGCTCACTATTCACCAAGGTTTTAAACTCTCTCTCACCTCTTACTCTATAGCATTTTTATCCTGCATACCACTTTTTCTAACTCCTTTTCAGTAGTATATGTTGGCCAGGAGCTGCGCTAGTCTCTCAGCAATGTAAGAAACGTCTTGTCTATTGTCTAACAGCCATGACATTTTATATCTTTGAATTAAAAAATCTTTTAAAGGCCTAGAAGCTGCAATTTTTTGCACCCCAAAAAGCTAGATCTAGATCCTCTGGGGCTTTTTTTGTCTGGTTTTTCTGTTTGGTAATAAGGTAAAAGCAAAAGCTGTGCTATTATTTTTTTTTTAATTTTTATTAATTGCACAGTTTTAGCAGGTGGCGAGATCAAAACTTCAGTTTTTTCAGTATAATCAGAATTTACTACACAAGACACTACCGAAATTTCTTGAAAAGAAAGCAAGCTATGCCCCAGTACAAGTCTTACAATGTCCTCAGGCAGGGGACTAGCCACTCTCATTGGAATCTGAGTCACTGGCACATCAGAGGTTAATATTATTGAGGTGGTGGAACTGAGGTCTAGGCCTGAGCTACCTGGGGTTGTTTGGTACGGGTTGTTGTGTCTGTTTAGCAGGACATTTTGGCAAAACATGTTCTATTTGGCCTCAAGAGAAACATTTTGCATTTGTAAAGTCCTTTTTATTACGAATATTTTTTTTTTCTGTTTTTCTTCCTTTTTCTTTTTTTTTTTTTGTTGGGTGAGGCCCCTCCTGAGGGGATTTTATGCAAGGAGCAAGCTCTGTTTTAAAAGCTCTTTTGCTCAAAAATATTGTCACTATCGTTTTCAAACTTAAGCAATGTTCTGGGAGGCTTTGGATATAAAGTGGGGAGTTCTTAAGCCCTGGGGAGGCGCAAGCAGAGGTTGCAGTGGTCGCCTTAAATAAGACAACTTTTTTAAAGGTTTGGTTTGTGTAGAGGGGGAGGGGGCTCTCCAGGGCGCTCGGCCGCTGCGTCCTATAAGCACCCTCCTTCCTCGGGAGGAAGAGTACAGTCTCTCTCCTTTTGTTTGCCAATGGCAGAAAATATGATCTGCGTAATAGGTGGAGACCCACTACGATCCACTGCTATAGTCTCTCCCATAGGCTATCTAACTAACAGCCTCATGACGGGGGTCCAGAACATCTGTAATAATATTTTACAGAGCAAAAGCATTTACAGGCCCATGCAAAGTATAATTAGTTTTTAGCTGTTTTTATTACCTTTATCCAAGTATCTAAATCTCTTTTCTGGAAACCAAGGACATTGGTCTCATAACACTAGCCTTTTAATCTTTAATTTGTCTTTTTTGTTTAACAGTTACAAAATTACTTGTATAAAGAGGTGTCATTGTTTTGAGTCATTGTTACCCGTGTCAGAAAATTAAGAGTTATAGAAAAGTCTGCCCTGACAAAAAGGTTTTACCTTAGCCAAGGGGGGTTTTGTTTTAAACCCTAAGATAGCAGGTTTCTTTTCAACCTCTAGAGCACCAGGTTTCTCTTAAACCCTTGAACACTTCCCACTCGTCCTCACCCTGTCTATCCTACAGGGGGGTCCGCGGCACTCTGAGTGGGGTCCTAGCCGTCCCGAACACTCAACACTGGGGGAGTACCCGAAAGTACTCCGGGGGGAGTGATTAAGTCACTCCGGGGGGAGCAACAGAGAGTGCTCCCGGGGGGAGCAACGGAGAGGGCTCCGGGGGGAGCAGCAGAGAGTGCTCCGGGGGGAGCTTTTGCTCCGAGGAACCTATCTTCGAATAGCCTGTTCCGGGCGCCACTTGCCGGGGTCCTGGCCCGGTGGATCCAGGGAATTCGAAGGGTGGACGGCGTTGGCGTGGAAAGACTTGTTTGTTTATTAATGTAAGATTAGATTAAGAAACTATAGTGTAATAAGAAGATTAAGTGGAGGAAGAGGGCTGAATAGCTTGGTTTACGCGGAAGGCCAATAAAATTCCAGACAAGGAATTTGCACCATCTACGTTGGGCCACCGGCGCCCGCTTGAATATCTAAGGGTGCCTCGCCTTAAGCTCCCTTTCGTGCGGGTCTTAACAGCCGGGGCAAGTAAGTAGACCTGGCGAGCCTCCGCGCCCCAGATGGAGATTCAGCCTGAAGTTAAAGTAAAGAGCAGAGAGAGGGAAGGGGAGAGAAGAGGAGAGAGAGAGACATGGGGGGAGCCAGAGTCCCAAGAAACCAGGCCGAGAGACTAGTTCGAGAAACTGGTCCGATCCTTTATTGTTCAGAAGGCCTTTTATACTTTTGATAAAACATGGAGATCAACGGGTAACACAGAATTATGTAGCGTTCGCAGCCCAGACTCTTTCTATACATCATTTTGTATACAAAAGGTCTCAGGTGATTTACATTATCTTCTGGCCAAGAAGCTTGTTAACACTTTTTAGCTCTCTTCCTTAATGAATGTTGATTTTGTTTCCCCTGAAGTGTTTTTCTTTAATTTGCATCTCCTTAAAGCATTAAAGTTACATCTCTATAGAACAAAGGTGCAGTGGGATATAACAAAGAAGGTACTTAACTCAAAGATCTAATGTTGCTAATACCAGGTCTACTACTTGTTTATCTATATACCAACTATATCTAAAAATAAAGGATATGAAAATTTGGCAGCAAGCATTGACTCAACAAATGAAACTTTTAATCAGTCCTATTTTAAAGATTTTGACTCTTCGGAAGCCCCTACATTCCTAGGATGTTTTAAGCTTCCTGTGCCTCCTGCGGTCAGGAGGCCTCAAACAATCACACTCGCAGAGTCCTGCAGGCAGGCTAGAAAGCCATCGGAGGGGTTTTTAGATTGAAACACTCTTTCAAATGCAGAAGACTGAAACCCTGAATTGACTTTTTCCAGAAAATGTCAGAAGAGTGGAAAAGCAGAGCACAAAAGCCGGCGGATTTTTGTTGGGGTACATGCTTAGGAATTTCCAGAGGGGTCCCTGAAGTCTGAGCACGCCTTGCGTATGTCAGCTTCCTTCCTCATGACCTTGTCACGGCGGGATTCCTCACACTGGCTCCCGGCAGCTTTCCCACAGGGCTGTCCCACGTGCCACCGTGGTGTGAGTCGATCCTCGGCTTGAAAGTCGAGGCAGTGCAGGGAAAACAGGTTTCCCTGGAATGGACTGAGACATCTGGGGGACTCTGGGAATGTGGCACGACCCTGGAGTTCCTCTCGCCTTTCCTGTGGAGAGCGCCTCCACTTGAGATGCGACGGGAAAGCCGGGAATTCTTTCCCGACCACGCAGGGAAAGGATCCCTCCTCTCGAGCTAGGAGGCGGACACGGGGCTCCTCTGGATGTGGGCGGGACTCTCGTGCTTCCTCTCGAGTGGAGTCGGGTATATCAGGGAACTTCTTGAGTTGCAGCAAGGGTGTGAAGGACCCTTTGGAAGTTCCAGAGGTTAGGTGTGATTAGCCTTGAGACGCCTCAGTGGAAATGGGCCTCATCTCGCCTGGAGGGCAGAACCTCCTGGATTTTCTCGAGTTGGCGGCAGGTGCTCTCGACTTACGATGGGAACATCAGGGACCAGCTGTGGTGGCGTCAGGAAAGGCCAGTCCCCATGCGAGTTGCTCAGGGGGCCTCTCGGGATTCCTCTCCCGTCGATGCTGGGGCCTAAGACCTTGTGTAGAGTCAGTGCCGGAACCTGAGGATTCCTCTCCAGTGCTGACATGGATCTTGGGGTACTTCTGGAGTCTCCCCAGGGGAGTCAGTCCTCGTCTCAAGTGGGGGCATGCACGTGCACTTTCCTTCCGAGCTGTAGCAGCAGTGTCGCACTTCCCTTCGCGTGGATCAAGGGATCTGTGGCTTTCCCTCGAGGCTTTCCCACGAGGCTTTCCCACAGGGCTGTCCCACGTGCCACCGTGGTGTGAGTCGATCCTCGGCTTGAAAGTCGAGGCAGTGCAGGGAAAAGAGGTTTCCCTGGAATGGACTGAGACATCTGGGGGACTCTGGGAATGGTGACACGACCCTGGAGTTCCTCTCGCCTTTCCTGTGGAGAGCGCCTCCTCCTTGAGATGCGACGGGAACGCCGGGAATTCTTTCCCGACCACGCAGGGAAAGTATCCCTCCTCTCTAGCTAGGAGGCGGAAACGGGTCTCCTCTGGATGTGGGCGGGACTCTCGTGCTTCCTGTCGAGTGGAGACGGGCTTGTCGGGGAACTTCTTGAGTTGCAGCAAGGGTGTGAATTACCCTTTGGAAGTTCCAGAGTTTAGGTGTGATTAGCCTCGAGACCCCTCAGCGGAAATGGGCCTCATCTCGCCAGGAGAGGCAGAACCTCCTGGATTTTCTCGAGTTGCAGCAGGTACTCTCGACTTACGACGGGGACATCAGGGACCCCCTCTTGTGGCCTCACGAAAGGCCAGTCCCCATGCGAGTTGCTCGGGGGCCTCTCAGGATTCCTCTCCCGTCGATGCCGGGGCCTAAGACCTTGTTTGGAGTCGGTGCCGGAACGTGAGGATTCCTCTCCAGGGCTGACGTGGATCTTGGGGTACTTCCTGGACTCTCCTCAGGGTAGTCAGTCCTCGTCTCGAGTGGGGGCATGCACGTGCGCTTTCCTCCCGAGCTGTAGCAGCAGTGTCTCACTTCCCTTCGGGTTGATCAAAGCAACTGTGGCTTTCCCTCGAGGCTTTCCCACGAGGCTTTCCCTCGAGGCTTTCCAACGAGGCTTTCCCACAGGGCTGTCCCAGTGCCACCATGGTGTGAGTCGATCCTCGGCTTGAAAGTCGAGGCAGTGCAGGGAAAACAGGTTTCCCTGGAATGGACTGAGACATCTGGGGGACGCTGGGAATGGTGGCCCGACCCTGGATTTCCTCTCGCCTTTCCTGTGGAGATCGCCTCCTCTTTAGATGCGCCGGGAACACTGGGAACTCTTTCCCGATCACTGAGGGAAAGGATCCCTCCTCTCGAGCTAGGAGGCGGAAACGGGGCTCCTCTGGATGTGGGCGGGACTCTCGTGATTCCTCTCGAGTGGAGACGGGTATGTTGGGGATCTTATTGAGTTGCAGCAAGGGTGTGAAGGACCCTTTGGAAGTTCCAGAGGTTAGGTGTGATTAGCCTTGAGACACCTCAGCGGAAATGGTCCTCATGTCGCCTGGAAGGGAGAACCTCCTGGATTTTCTCAAGTTGCTGCTGGTGCTCTCGACCTACGACGTTCAGGGACCCGCTCTGGTGGCCTCAGGAAAGGACAGTCCCCATGCGAGTTGCTCGGGGAGACTCCCGGGATTCCTCTCCCGTCGATGCTGGGGCCTAAGACCTTTGTGGAGTCGGTGCCGTAAAGTGAGGGTTCCTCTCCAGTGCTGACATGGATCTTGGGGTACTTCTGGAGTCTCCCCAGGGGAGTCAGTCCTCGTCTCGAGTGGGGGCATGCACGTGTACTTTCCTCCCGACCTGAAGCAGCAGTGTCACGCTTCCCTTCGAGTGGATCAAAGCATCTGTGGCTTTCCCTCGAGGCTTTCCCACCAGGCTTTCCCACAGGGCTGTCCCACGTGCCACCGTGGTGTGAGTCGATCCTCGGCTTGAAAGTCGAGGCAGTGCAGGGAAAACAGGTTTCCCTGGAATGGACTGAGACATCTGGGGGACTCTGGGAATGGTGGCACGACCCTGGAGTTCCTCTCGCCTTTCCTGTGGACAGCGCCTCCTCTTGAGATGCGACGGGAACGCCGGGAATTCTTTCCCGACCACGCAGGAAAAGGATCCCTCCTCTCGAACTTGGAGGCGGAAACGGGGCTCCTCTGGATGTGGCCGGGACTCTCGTGCTTCCTCTCGAGTGGAGCCGGGTATGTTGGGGAACTTCTTGAGTTGCAGCAAGGGTGTGAAGGATCCTTTGGAATTCCAGAGGTTAGGTGTGTTTAGAGTCGAGACGCCTTAGCGGAAATGGGCCTCATCTCCCCTGGAGGGAGAATCTCCTGGATTTTTTCGAGTTGTGGTACGTGCTCTCGCCTTACGACGGGGACCACTGGGACCCGCTCTGGTGGCCTCAGGAAAGGCCAGTCCCCATGCGAGTTGCTCGGGGGCCTCTCGGGATTCCTCTCCCATCGATGCCAGGGCCTAAGACCTTGTGTTGAGTCGGTGCCTGCCGGGGTCCAGCCCCGGTGGATCCAGGGAATTCGAAGCGTGGACGGCGTTGGCGTGGAAAGACTTGTTTGTTTATTAATGTAAGATTAGATTAAGAAACTATAGTGTAGTAAGAAGATTAAATGGAGGAAGAGGGCTGAATAGCTTGGTTTACGCGGAGGACAATAAAATTCCAGACAAGGAATTTGCACCATCTACGTTGGGCCACCGGCGCCCGATTGAATATCTAAGGGTGCCTCGCCTTAAGCTCCCTTTCGTGCGGGTCTTAACAGCCGGGGCAAGTAAGTAGACCTGGCGAGCCTCCGCGCCCCAGATGGAGATTCAGCCTGAAGTTAAAGTAAAGAGCAGAGAGAGGGAAGGGGAGAGAGAAGAAGAGAGAGAGAGAGACATGGGGGGAGCCAGAGTCCCAAGAAACCAGGCCGAGAGACTAGTTCGAGAAACTGGCCCCCATCCTTTATTGTTCAGAAGGCCTTTTATACTTTTGATAAAACACGGAGATCAATGGGTAACACAAAATTATGTAGCGTTGGCAACCCAGATTCTTTCCGTATATCATTTTGTATACAAAAGGTCTCAGGTGATTTACATTATCTTTTGGACAAGAGGCTTGTTAACACTTTTTGGCTCTCTTCCTTAATGAATGTTAATTTTGTTTCCCCTGAAGTGTTTTTTTTTTAATCTGCATCTCCTTAAAGCATTAAAGTTACATCTCTATAGAACAAAGGTGCAGTGGGATATAACAAAGAAAGTACTTAACTCAAAGATCTAATGTTGCTAATACCAGGTCTACTACTTGTTTTTCTATATACCAACTATATCTAAAAATAAAGGATATGAAAATTTGGCAGCAAGCATTGACCAAAAAATGAAACCTTTAATCAGTCCTATTCTAAAGATTTTGACTCCTCGGAAGCTCCTACATTCCTAGGATGTTTTAAGCTTCCTGTGCCTCCTGCGGTCAGGAGGCCTCAAACAATCACATGCGCAGCTGTACGAGTCCTGCAGCAGCAGGCTAGACAGCCATCGGAGGGGTTTTTGGATTGAAACACTCTTTCAAATGCAGAAGACTAAAGCCCTGAATTGACTTTTTCCAGAAAATGTCAGAAGAGTGGAAAAGCAGAGCACAAAAGCCGGCAGATTTTTGTTGGGGTACGTGCTTAGGAATTTGCAGAGGGTTCCCTGAAGTCTGAGCACGCCTTTCGTATGTCTGCTTCCTTCCTCATGACCTTGTCACGGGCGGATTCCTCACACTGGCTCCCAGCATCTCACCCTTTTTTATTTTAAATAATTAATTATTTATGTTTAAAATCAGGTGCAGTTCGGTCGCGAGATTCCGAATGCTCTGCCGAAGAATCTAGACAATACAGGGAAGAATGATTACGAGGAGCAAGATTATAAAGGGTAGACAGAATAGTCTTTCCAGAAATGAAGTTAGAGAAAGTG
>NW_017215606.1:0-13785 GCF_001704415.2 Capra hircus
GCTCGGAGGAGGGAGGGATCCTTTTCCCTGTGTGGTGGGAAGGACTTCCCGGTTGTTCCGGTTCGCATCTCAATGGAGGAGCTCTCCACGGAAAGGGAGGAGGAATCGTCCAGGGTCGTGCCACATTCCCAGAGTCCCCAGATAATCTCAGTCCATTCACGGAAACTGTTTTCTGCACTGCTGCCATTTCACGCGAGGATCGACTAACAAATGGTGGCACGTGGGAAACCCTGTGGGAAGCTCATCAGAAGCTCCTGGGATACGCCTCGCAGGCGAAAAGGCCACCAGATCATTTGCATGCACGCGAAGGAAAAGCGCATGACACTGTGCTACAGCTCAGGAGGAAATTCGCACGTGCATGCCCTTCACTCAAGACGAGGACTTGACTCCCCTGGGGAGACTCCAGAAGTACCCCAAGAATCGCATGTCACACTCGAGAGGCGAATCCTTCAGGTTCCGGCACCGACTCCACACAAGATCTAGGCAGCCCCGGCATCACCGGAGAGGAATCCGAGAGGCCCCGCGAGCAACTGCATGGGAGACTGGCCTTTCCTGTAGGCCACCAGAGCGGGTTCCTGAGGGTCCCTTGAGTCGTGTGAAGCACCCTTGCCGCAACTCGAAAAATGCAGAGTTCTACCCCTCCAGGCGAGATGAGGCGCATTTCCGCTGAGGCGTCTGGAGGCTAACACAGCTAACCTCTGGAACTTCCAAGGGTGCTTCACACCCTTGCTGCACTCACACGTTCGGCTCGAGCAATACAACCCGTCTCACTCAAGAGAGAAGCACGAGAGTCCCGCCACATCCAAAGCGAGACCCGTTTCCGACCTGCCTTAGTGTCGAGAGTGAGGGGATTCCTTCCCGCTGTGGTACGGGGGAAGATTCCCGGTTTCCGTCGATCTCAAGAGTGGCCTTCTGTCCACAGGAAAGCGGAGAGGAACTCCAGCGGTCTGCCACCATTTACCAGAGTCCCCCAATGGTCTTCAGTCCATTCCAGGAGAAACTGTTTCCTCGACTGCCATCGACTTTTCAAGCCGAGGGATCCGACTCACCCACGAGTGCGACGTGGACAGCTTGGAAGCCTCGTGGGAAAGCCTCGTGGGAAGCCGAGAGCCACAGATCCCTTGATCCAGCTAACAGGGAAGCGACACTGCTGCTACAGCTAAGCGGAGGAAAGCGAACGTGCATGCCCCCATTCGAGCGAGGACCTGACTCCCCTGGGGAGAATTCCAGGAAGTACCACAGACCATGTAGCACTGGGAGGAATCCTCAGGTTCCGCAACCGACTCCACACATAGATCTTAGCACTCCCGGCATCGCGGAGAGAATCCGCGAGAGGCCCCCTGAGCAACTCGTCATGGGTGATTGGCTTTTCCTGAGGCCCACCAGAGCGAGGTTCCTGAGCGTCGCCCTGTCGTAAGTACGAGAGCACTGCCGCAACTCGATAAAGCAAAGATTTTTTTTCCCTCTCTTATCCCCCCCCCAAAAACAGCGGTCGGGCGCGGGAGGTCTCCTCCAGGCGAGGATGAGGGCCCATTTCCGCTGAGCGTCCGAGGCTAATCACACCTAACCTTCTGGAACTCTCGAAAGTGTCCTTCACACCCTTGCTGCAACTCAAGAGTTCCCCGAATACCCGTCCCACTCGAGAGGAAGCCGAGAGTGCCCCGACCTCCAAGAGCCTGTTCCGCTCTAGTTCGAGAGGACGGGTCCTTTCCGGCTGGTCGGGAAAGAGATTCCCGGCGTTCCACGTCGCATGCTCAAGAATTGAGGCCTCTCACAGGAAAAGGCGAGAGGAACTCCAGGGTCGTGCCACCATTCCCAGAGTCCCCCAGATGTCTCAGTCCATTCCAGGGAAACCTGTTTTCCCTGCACTGCCTCGACTTTCAAGCGAGGATCGACTCACACCACGGTGGCACGTGGGACAGCCCTGTGGGAAAGCCTCGTGGGAAAGCCTCGTGGGAAGCCTCGAGGGAAAGCCACAGATCCCTTGATCCACGCGAAGGGAAGCGTGACACTGCTGCTACAGCTCGGAGGAAAGCGCACGTGCATGCCCCACTCGAGATGAGGACTGACTCCCCTGGGGAGACTCCAGAAGTACCCCAAGATTCCATGTCAGCACTGGAGAGGAATCCTCAGGTTCCGGCACCTGACTCCACACAAGATCTTAGGCCCGGCATCGACGGGAGGAATCCCGAGAGGCCCCGAGCAACTCGACATGGGGACTGGCCTTTCCTGAGGCCACCAGAGTGGGTCCCTGAGGTCCCCTGTCGTAAGTCGAGAGCACCTGCCGCAACTCGAGAAAATCCAGGAGGTTCTCCCCTCCAGGCGAGATGAGGCCCATTTCCGCTGAGGCGTCTGAGGCTAATCACACCTAACCTCTGGAACTTCCAAAGGGTCCTTCACACCCGTTGCTGCAACTCAAGAAGTTCCCCGACATACCCGTCTCCACTCGAGAGGAAGCACGAGAGTCCCGCCCACATCCAGAGGAGCCGTTTCCGCCTCCTAGCTCGAGAGGAGGGATCCTTTCCTGCGTGGTGGGGAAAGAATTCCCGGCTTTCCCGTCGCATCTCAAGAGGAGGCGCTCTCCACAGGAAAGGCGAGAGGAACTCCAGGGTCGTGCCACCATTCCCAGAGTCCCCAGATGTCTCAGTCCATTCCAGGGAAACCTGTTTTCCCTGCACTGCCTCGACTTTCAAGCCGAGGATCGACTCACACCACGGTGGGCACGTGGGACAGCCCGTGGGAAAGCCTCGTGGGAAAGCCTCGATGGGAAAGCCCACAATCCCTTGATCCAACGCAGAAGCGGAAGCGCATGACACTGCTGCTTACAGCTACGGGAGGAAAGCGGCACAGTGCATGCCCCCACTCGAGACGAGGACTGACTCCCCTGGGGAGACTCAGAAGTACCCCAAGATCCATGTCAGCACTGGAGGAGGAATCCTCAGGTTTCCGGCACCGACTCCACACAAGGTCTTAGGCCCCGGCATCGACGGGAGAGGAATCCCGAGAGGCCCCGAGCAACTCGCATGGGGACTGGCCTTTCCTGAGGCCACCAGAGCGGGTCGCTGAGGTCCCCGTCGTAAGTCGAGAGCACCTGCCGCAACTCGAGAAAATCCAGGAGGTTCTCCCCTCCAGGCGAGATGAGGCCCATTTCCGCTGAGGCGTCTCGAGGCTAATCACACCTAACATCTGGAACTTCCAAAGGGTCCTTCACACCCTTGCTGCAACTCAAGAAGTTCCCCGACATACCCGTCTCCACTCGAGAGGAAGCACGAGAGTCCCGCCCACATCCAGAGGAGCCCCGTTTCCGCCTCCTAGCTCGAGAGGAGGGATCCTTTCCCTGCGTGGTCGGGAAAGAATTCCCGGCGTTCCGTCGCATCTCAAGAGGAGGCGCTCTCCACAGGAAAGGCGAGAGGAACTCCAGGGTCAGTGCCACCATTCCCAGAGTCCCCCAGATGTCTCAGTCCATTCCAGGGAAACCTGTTTTCCCTGCACTGCCTCGACTTTCAAGCCGAGGATCGACTCACACCACGGTGGCACGTGGGACAGCCCTGTGGGAAAGCCTCGTGGGAAAGCCTCGTGGGAAAGCCTCGAGGGAAAGCCACAGATCCCTTGATCACACGCGAAGGGAAGCGTGACACTGCTGCTACAGCTCGGAGGAAAGCGCACGTGCATGCCCCCACTCGAGACGAGGACTGACTCCCCTGGGGAGACTCCAGAAGTACCCCAAGATCCATGTCAGCACTGGAGAGGAATCCTCAGGTTCCAGGCACCGACTCCACACAAGATCTTAGGCCCCGCATCGACGGGAGAGGAATCCCGAGAGGCCCCCGAGCAACTCGCATGGGGACTGGCCTTTCCTGAGGCCACCAGAGCGGGTCCCTGAGGTCCCCGTCGTAAGTCGAGAGCACCTGCCGCAACTCGAGAAAATCCAGGAGGTTCTCCCCTCCAGGCGAGATGAGGCCCATTTCCGCTGAGGCGTCTGGAGGCTAATCACATCTAACATCTGGAACTTCCAAAGGGTCCTTCACACCCTTGCTGCAACTCAAGAAGTTCCCCGACATACCCGTCTCCACTCGAGAGGAAGCACGAGAGTCCCGCCACATCCAGAGGAGCCCCGTTTCCGCCTCCTAGCTCGAGAGGAGGGATCCTTTCCCTGCGTGGTGCGGAAAGAATTCCCGGTGTTCCCGTCGCATCTCAAGAGGAGGCGCTCTCCACAGGAAAGGCGAGAGGAACTCCAGGGTCGTGCCACCATTCCCAGAGTCCCCAGATGTCTCAGTCCATTCCAGGGAAACCTGTTTTCCCTGCACTGCCTCGACTTTCAAGCCGAGGATCGACTCACACCACGGTGGCACGTGGGACAGCCCTGTGGGAAAGCCTCGTGGGAAAGCCTCGTGGGAAAGCCTCGAGGGAAAGCCACAGATCCCTTGATCCACGCGAAGGGAAGCGCGACACTGCTGCTACAGCTCAGGGAGGAAAGCGCACGTGCATGCCCCACTCGAGACGAGGACTGACTCCCCTGGGGAGACTCCAGAAGTACCCCAAGATCCATGTCAGCACTGGAGAGGAATCCTCAGGTTCCGGCACCGACTCCACACAAGGATCTTAGGCCCCGGCATCGACGGAGAGGAATCCCGAGAGGCCCCCGAGCAACTCGCATGGGGACTGGCCTTTCCTGAGGCCACCAGAGCGGGTCCCTGAGGTCCCCGTCGTAAGTCGAGAGCACCTGCCGCAACTCGAGAAAATCCAGGAGGTTCTCCCCTCCAGGCGAGATGAGGCCCATTTCCGCTGAGGCGTCTCGAGGCTAATCACATCTAACCTCTGGAACTTCCAAAGGGTCCTTCACACCCTTGCTGCAACTCAAGAAGTTCCCCGACATACCCGTCTCCACTCGAGAGGAAGCACGAGAGTCCCGCCCACATCCAGAGGAGACCCGTTTCCGCCTCCTAGCTCGAGAGGAGGGATCCTTTCCCTGCGTGGTCGGGAAAGAATTCCCGGCGTTCCCGTCGCATCTCAAGAGGAGGCGCTCTCCACAGGAAAGGCGAGAGGAACTCCAGGGTCGTGCCACCATTCCCAGAGTCCCCCAGATGTCTCAGTCCATTCCAGGGAAACCTGTTTTCCCTGCACTGCCTCGACTTTCAAGCCGAGGATCGACTCACACCACGGTGGCACGTGGGACAGCCCTGTGGGAAAGCCTCGTGGGAAAGCCTCGTGGGAAAGCCTCGAGGGAAAGCCACAGATCCCTTGATCCAACGCGAAGGGAAGCGTGACACTGCTGCTACAGCTCGGGAGGAAAGCGAACGTGCATGCCCCCACTCGAGACGAGGACTGACTCCCCTGGGGAGACTCCAGAAGTACCCCAAGATCCATGTCAGCACTGGAGAGGAATCCTCAGGTTCCGGCACCGACTCCACACAAGGTCTTAGGCCCCCGGCATCGACGGGAGAGGAATCCCGAGAGGCCCCGAGCAACTCGCATGGGGACTGGCCTTTCCTGAGGCCACCAGAGCGGGTCCCTGAGGTCCCCGTCGTAAGTCGAGAGCACCTGCCGCAACTCGAGAAAATCCAGGAGGTTCTCCCCTCCAGGCGAGATGAGGCCCATTTCCGCTGAGGCGTCTCGAGGCTAATCACACCTAACTTCTGGAACTTCCAAAGGGTCCTTCACACCCTTGCTGCAACTCAAGAAGTTCCCCGACATACCCGTCTCCACTCGAGAGGAAGCACGAGAGTCCCGCCCACATCCAGAGGAGCCCCGTTTCCGCCTCCTAGCTCGAGAGGACGGGATCCTTTCGCTGCGTGGTCGGGAAAGAATTCCCGGCGTTCCTGTCGCATCTCAAGAGGAGGCGCTCTCCACAGGAAAGGCGAGAGGAACTCCAGGGTCGTGCCACCATTCCCAGAGTCCTCCAGATGTCTCAGTCCATTCCAGGGAAACCTGTTTTCCCTGCACTGTTTCGACTTTCAAGCCGAGGATCGACTCACACCACGGTGGCACGAGGGACTGCCCTGTGGGAAAGCCTCGTGGGAAAGCCTCGCGGGAAAGGCTCGAGGGAAAGCCACAGATCCCTTGATGCACGCGAAGGGAAGCGTGACACTGCTGCTACAGCTCGGGAGGAAATCGCATGTGCATGCCCTCAGTCGAGATGAGGACTGACTCCACTGGGGAGACTCCAGAAGTACCCCAAGTTCCATGTCAGCACTGGAGAGGAATCCTCAGGTTCCGGCACCCACTCCACACAAGATCTTAGGCCCCGGCATCACCGGGAGAGGAATCCCGAGAGGCCCCCGAGCAACTCGCATGGGGACTGGCCTTTCCTGAGGCCTCCAGAGCGGGTCCCTGAGGTCCCTGTCGTAAGTCGAGAGCACCTGCTGCAACTTGAGAAAATGCAGGAGGTTCTCACCTCCAGGCGAGATGAGGCCCATTTCCGCTGAGGCGTCTGGAGGCTAATCACATCTAACATCTGGAACTTCCAAAGGGTCCTTCACACCCTTGCTGCAACTCAAGAAGTTCCCCGACATACCCGTCTCCACTTGAGAGGAAGCACGAGAGTCCCGCCCACATCCAGAGGAGACCCGTTTCCGACTCCTAGCTCGGGAGGAGGGATCCTTTCTCTGCGTGGTGGGGAAAGAATTCCCCGCGTTCCCGTCGCATGTCAAGAGGAGGCGCTCTCCACAGGAGAGGCGAGAGGAACTCCAGGGTCGTGCCACCATTCCCAGCGTCCCCCAGATGTCTCAGTCCATTCCAGGGAAACCTGTTTTCCCTGCACTGCCTCGACTTTGAAGCCGAGGATCCACTCACACCACGGTGGCACGTGGGACAGCCCTGTGGGAAAGCCTCGTGGGAAAGCCTCGTGGGAAAGCCTCGAGGGAAAGCCACAGATCCCTTGATCCACGCGAAGGGTAGCGCGACACTGCTGCTACAGCTAGGGAGGAAAGCGCACGTGCATGCCCCCACTCGAGACGAGGACTGACTCCCCTGGGGAGACTCCAGAAGTACCCCAAGATGCATGTCAGCACTGGAGAGGAATCCTCAGGTTCCGGCACCGACTCCACACAAGGTCTCAGGCCCCGGCATCGACGGGAGAGGAATCCCGAGAGGCCCCCGAGCAACTGGCATGGGGACTGGCCTTTCCTGAGGCCACCAGAGCGGGTCCCTGAGGTCCCCGTCGTAAGTCGAGAGCACCTGCCGCAACTCGAGAAAATCCAGGAGGTTCTCCCCTCCAGGCGAGATGAGGCCCATTTCTGCTGAGGCGTCTCAAGGCTAATCACAGCTAACCTCTGGAACTTCCAAAGGATGCTTCACACCCTTGCTGCAACTCAACACGTTCCTCGACATACCCGTCTCCACTCGAGAGGAAGCACGAGAGTCCCGCCCAAATCCAAAGGAGTCCCGTTTCCGCCTCCTGGGTCGAGAGGAGGGATCCTTTCCCTGTGTGGTCGGGAAAGAATTCCCGGCGTTCCCGTCGCATCTCAAGAGTCTGCGCTCTCCACAGGAAAGGCGAGAGGAACTCCCGGGTCATGCCACCATTCCCAGAGTCCCCCAGATGTCTCAGTCCATTCCAGGGAAACCTGCTTTCACTTCACTGCCTCGACTTTCAAGCCGAGGATCGACTCACACCACGGTGGCACGTGCGACAGCCCTGTGGGAAAGCCTCGTGGGAAAGCCACAGATCCCTTGATATACGCGATGGGAAGCGTGACACTGCTGCTACAGCTCGGGAGGAAAGCGAACGTGCATGCCCCCACTCGAGACGAGGACTGACTCCCCTGGGGAGAATCCAGAAGTACCCCAAGATCCATGTCAGCACTGGGGAGGAATCCTCAGGTTCCGGCACCGACTCCACACAAGATCTTAGGCCCCGGCATCGAGGGGAGAGGAATCCCGAGAGGCCCCCGAGCAACTCGCATGGGGACTGGCCTTTCCTGAGGCCACCAGAGCGGGTCCCTGAGGTCCCCGTCGTAAGTCGAGAGCACCTGCCGCAACTCGAGAAAATCCAGGAGGTTCTCCCCTCCAGGCGAGATGAGGCCCATTTCCGCTGAGGCGTCTCGAGGCTAATCACACCTAACTTCTGGAACTTCCAAAGGGTCCTTCACACCCTTGCTGCAACTCAAGAAGTTCCCCGACATACCCGTCTCCACTCGAGAGGAAGCACGAGAGTCCCGCCCACATCCAGAGGAGCCCCGTTTCCGCCTCCTTGCTCGAGAAGACGGGTTCCTTTCGCTGCGTGGTCGGGAAAGAATTCCCGGCGTTCCTGTCGCATCTCAAGAGGAGGCACTCTCCACAGGAAAGGCGAGAGGAACTCCAGGGTCGTGCCACCATTCCCAGAGTCCTCCAGATGTCTCAGTCCATTCCAGGGAAACCTGTTTTCCCTGCACTGTTTCGACTTTCAAGCCGAGGATCGACTCACACCACGGTGGCACGAGGGACTGCCCTGTGGGAAAGCCTCGTGGGAAAGCCTCGCGGGAAAGGCTCGAGGGAAAGCCACAGATCCCTTGATGCACGCGAAGGGAAGCGTGACACTGCTGCTACAGCTCGGGAGGAAATCGCATGTGCATGCCCTCAGTCGAGATGAGGACTGACTCCACTGGGGAGACTCCAGAAGTACCCCAAGTTCCATGTCAGCACTGGAGAGGAATCCTCAGGTTCCGGCACCCACTCCACACAAGATCTTAGGCCCCGGCATCACCGGGAGAGGAATCCCGAGAGGCCCCCGAGCAACTCGCATGGGGACTGGCCTTTCCTGAGGCCTCCAGAGCGGGTCCCTGAGGTCCCTGTCGTAAGTCGAGAGCACCTGCTGCAACTTGAGAAAATGCAGGAGGTTCTCACCTCCAGGCGAGATGAGGCCCATTTCCGCTGAGGCGTCTGGAGGCTAATCACATCTAACATCTGGAACTTCCAAAGGGTCCTTCACACCCTTGCTGCAACTCAAGAAGTTCCCCGACATACCCGTCTCCACTTGAGAGGAAGCACGAGAGTCCCGCCCACATCCAGAGGAGACCCGTTTCCGACTCCTAGCTCGGGAGGAGGGATCCTTTCTCTGCGTGGTTGGGGAAAGAATTCCCCGCGTTCCCGTCGCATGTCAAGAGGAGGCGCTCTCCACAGGAGAGGCGAGAGGAACTCCAGGGTCGTGCCACCATTCCCAGCGTCCCCCAGATGTCTCAGTCCATTCCAGGGAAACCTGTTTTCCCTGCACTGCCTCGACTTTGAAGCCGAGGATCCACTCACACCACGGTGGCACGTGGGACAGCCCTGTGGGAAAGCCTCGTGGGAAAGCCTCGTGGGAAAGCCTCGAGGGAAAGCCACAGATCCCTTGATCCACGCGAAGGAAAGCGTGACACTGCTGCTACAGCTCGGCAGGAAAGCGCAGGTGCACGCCCCCACTCGAGACGAGGACTGAGTCCCCTGGGCAGACTCCAGAAGTACCCCAAGATGCATGTCAGCACTGGAGAGGAATCCTCAGGTTCCGGCACCGACTCCACACAAGGTCTCAGGCCCCGGCATCGACGGGAGAGGAATCCCGAAGAGGCCCCCGAGCAACTGGCATGGGGACTGGCCTTTCCTGAGGCCACCAGAGCGGGTCCCTGAGGTCCCCGTCGTAAGTCGAGAGCACCTGCCGCAACTCGAGAAAATCCAGGAGGTTCTCCCCTCCAGGCGAGATGAGGCCCATTTCTGCTGAGGCGTCTCAAGGCTAATCACAGCTAACCTCTGGAACTTCCAAAGGATGCTTCACACCCTTGCTGCAACTCAACACGTTCCTCGACATACCCGTCTCCACTCGAGAGGAAGCACGAGAGTCCCGCCCACATCCAAAGGAGTCCCGTTTCCGCCTCCTGGGTCGAGAGGAGGGATCCTTTCCCTGTGTGGTCGGGAAAGAATTCCCGGCGTTCCCGTCGCATCTCAAGAGTCTGCGCTCTCCACAGGAAAGGCGAGAGGAACTCCAGGGTCGTGCCACCATTCCCAGAGTCCTCCAGATGTCTCAGTCCATTCCAGGGAAACCTGTTTTCCCTGCACTGTTTCGACTTTCAAGCCGAGGATCGACTCACACCACGGTGGCACGAGGGACTGCTCTGTGGGAAAGCCTCGAGGGAAAGCCTCGCGGAAAAGGCTCGAGGGAAAGCCACAGATCCCTTGATGCACGCGAAGGGAAGCGTGACACTGCTGCTACAGCTCGGGAGGAAATCACACGTGCATGCCCTCAGTCGAGATGAGGACTGACTCCCCTGGGGAGACTCCAGAAGTACCCCAAGTTCCATGTCAGCACTGGAGAGGAATCCTCAGGTTCCGGCACCCACTCACACACAAGATCTCAGGCCCCGGCATCACCGGGAGAGGAATCCCGAGAGGCCCCCGAGCAACTCGCATGGGGACTGGCCTTTCCTGAGGCCTCCAGAGCGGGTCCCTGTAGGTCCCTGTCGTAAGTCGAGAGCACCTGCCGCAACTTGAGAAAATGCAGGAGGTTCTCCACTCCAGGCGAGATGAGGCCCATTTCCGCTGAGGCGTCTGGAGGCTAATCACATCTAACATCTGGAACTTCCAAAGGGTCCTTCACACCCTTGCTGCAACTCAAGAAGTTCCCCGACATACCCGTCTCCTCTCGTGAGGAAGCACGAGAGTCCCGCCCACATCCAGAGGAGACCTGTTTCCGCCTCCTAGCTCGAGAGGAGGGATCCTTTCCCTGCGTGGTGGGGAAAGAATTCCCCGCGTTCCCATCGCATCTCAAGAGGAGGCGCTCTCCACAGGAAAGGCGAGAGGAACTCCAGGGTCGTGCCACCATTCCCAGAGTCCCCCAGATGTCTCAGTCCATTCCAGGGAAACCTATTTTCCCTGCACTGCCTCTACTTTGAAGCCGAGGATCGACTCACACCACGGTGGCACGTGGGACAGCCCTGTGGGAAAGCCTCTTGGGAAAGCCTCGTGGGAAAGCCTCGAGGGAAAGCCACAGATCCCTTGATGCACGCGAAGGGAAGCAGTGACACTGCTGCTACAGCTCGGGAGAAAAGCGCACGTGCATGCCCCCACTCGAGGCTAGGACTGACTCCCCTGGGTAGACTCCAGAAGTACCCCAAGATCCATGTCAACACTGGAGAGGAATCCTCAGGTTCCGGCACCGATTCCTCACAAGGTCTTAGGCCCCAGCATCGACGGGAGAGGAATCCCGAGAGGCTCCCGAGCAACTCGCATGTGGACTGGCGTTTCCTGAGGCCACCATAGCGGATCCCTATGGTCCCCGTCGTAAGTCGAGAGCACCTGCCGCAACTCGAGAAAATCCAGGAGGTTCTCCCCACCAGGCGAGATGAGGCCCATTTCCGCTGAGGCGTCTAGAGGCTAATCACATCTAACATCTGGAACTTCCAAAGGGTCCTTCACACCCTTGCTGCAACTCAAGAAGTTCCCCGACATACCCGTCTCCACTCGAGAGAAAGCACGAGAGTCCCGCCCACATCCAGAGGAGCCCCGTTTCCGCCTGATAGATCCAGAGGAGGGATCGTTTCCCTGTGTGGTCGTGAAAGAATTCCCGGCGTTCCCGGCGCATCTCAAGAGGAGGCGCTCTCCACAGGAAAGGCAAGAGGAACTCGAGGGTCTTGCCACCATTCCCAGAATCCGCCAGAAAATTCCTTGTCGGGAATTTTATTGGCCTTCCGCGTAAACCTAGCTATTCAGCCTTTTTCCTCCAGTTAATCTTCTTACTACCCTATAATTTCTTAATCTCATCTTACATTAATAAATACACAAGACTTTCCACGTCAACGCCGTCCATCCGTCGAATTCCCTGGATCCAGCGGGGCAGGACCCCGGCACACTGAGATATCTGGGGGACTCTTGGAATGATGGCACAACACTGGAGTTTCTCTCGCCTTTCCTTTGGAGAGCGCCTCCTCATGAGATGCGACGGGAACACCTGGAATTCTTTCCGGAACATACAGGAAAAAGATACCTGACCGCGAGGTACGAGGCGGAAACGGGGCTCCTCTGGATGTGGGCGGGACTCTCGTGCTTCTTCTCGAGTGGAGTCAGATATGTTGGGGAACTTCTTGAGTTGTAGCAAGGGTGTGAAGGACCCTTTGGAAGTTCCAGGGGTTAGGTGTGATTAGCCTCGAGACACCTGAGTGGAAATGGGTCTCATCTCGCCTGGAGGGGAGAACCTCCTGGATTTTCTCGAGTTGCGGCAGGTGCTCTTGACTTACGACGGGGACCTCAGGGACCCGCTCTGGTGGCCTCAGGAAAGGCCAGTCCCCATGCGAGTTGCTCGGGGGCCTCTCGGGATTCCTCTCCCTTCGACGCCGGGGCCTAAGACCTTGTGTGGAGTCGGTGCCGGAACCTGAGGATTCCTCTCCAGTGCTGACATGCATCTTGCGGTACTTCTGGAGTCTCCCCAGGGGAGTCAGTCCTCGTCTCGCGTGGGGGCATGCACGTTCGCTTTCCTCCCGAGCTGTAGCAGAACTGTCACGCTTCCCTTCGCTTGGATCAAGGGATCTGTGGCTTTCCCTCGAGGCTTTCCCTCGAGGCTTTCCCACGAGGCTTTCCCACAGGGCTGTCCCACGTGCCACCGTGGTGTGAGTCGATCCTCGGCTTGAAAGTCGAGGCAGTGCAGGGAAAACAGGTTTCCCTGGAATGGACTGAGACATCTGGGGGACTCTGGGAATGGTGGCCACGACCCTGGAGTTCCTCTCGCCTTTCCTGTGGAGAGCGCCTCCTCTTGAGACGAGACAGGAACGCCGGGAGTTCTTTCCCGACCATGCAGGGAAAGGATCCCTCCTCTCGAGCTAGGAGGCGGAAACGGGGCTCCTCTGGATGTGGGCGTGACTCTCGTTCTTCCTCTCGAGTGGAGAGAGGTATGTCGGGGATCTTCTTGAGTTGCAGCAAGGGTTGTGAAGAACCCTTTGGAAGTTTCAAAGGTTAGGTGTGATTAGACTCGAGACGCCTCAGCGGAAATGGGCCTCATCTCGACTGCAGGGGAGAACCTCCTGGGTTTTCTTGAGTTTCAGCAGGTGCTCTCCAGTTACGACCGGACTTATGTAACCCGCTCTGGTCCGCTCAGGTAATGCCAGTCGACTTGCGAGTTGCTAAGGGCCTCTCGGGATTCCTCTCCGGTCGATGACCGGGCCTAAGACCTTTTTGGAATCGGTGCCCGAACCTGAGGTTTCCTCTCCAGTGCTGACATGGATCTTGGGGTACTACTGGAGTCTCCACAGGGGAGTCATCTTCGTCTCCCAATGTGGCATGCACGTGCGCTTTTCTCCGAGCATTAGGAGCAGAGTCAATTTCCCGTTGGGTTGATCAAGGGGTTTCTTGTTTTCCCTCGAGGCTTTCCCACGAGGCTTTCCCACGAGGCTTTCCCACAGGGCTGTTCCCACGTGCACCATCGTGTGAGTCGGTCCTCCGGTGAACGTCGAGGCAGTGCAGGGTAACAAGTTCCTCTGGAAATGGACTGAGACACATCTGGGGACTCTCTTGAATGTGGCACGACCCTGGGAGTTCCTCTCGCCTTTCCTGTGGAGAGCGCCTCCTCTTGAGATGCGACTGGAACCCCTGGAATTCTTTGCCGAACACGCAGGGAAAGGATCCCTCCTCTCGAGCTAGGAGGCGGAAACGGGGCTCCTCTGGATGTCCGGCGGGACTCTCGTGCTTCCTCTCGAGTGGAGACGGGTATGTTGGGCAACTTCTTGAGTTGCAGAAAGGTTGTGAAGGACCCTTTGGAAGTTCCAGAGGTTTGGTCTGATTAGCCTCGAGACGCCTCAGCCACAAATGGGACTCATCTCGCCTGGAGGGGAGAACCTCCTGATTTATCGA
>NW_017215607.1:0-13785 GCF_001704415.2 Capra hircus
CAGATGTCTCAGTCCATTCCAGGGAACCTGTTTTCCCTGACTGCCTGGACTTTCAAGCCGAGGATCGACTCACACCACGGTGGCACGAAGGACAACGCCTGTGGGAAAGCCTCGTGGGAAAACCTCGTGGGAAAGCCTCCTTTGAAAGCCATAGATCCCTTGATCCACGCGAAGGGAAGCGTGACACTGCTGCTACAGCTCGGAGGAAAGCGCACGTGCATGCCCCACTCGAGACGAGGACTGACTCCCTGGGGAGACTCCAGAAGTACCCCAAGATCCATGTCAGCACTGGAGAGGAATCCTCAGGTTCCGGAAGCGACTCACACAAGATCTTAGGCCGGCATCGACGGGAGAGGAATCCCGAGAGGCCCCGAGCAACTCGCATGGGGACTGGCCTTTTCTGAGGCACTAGAGCGTGTCCCTGAGGTCCCGTCGTAAAGTTGAGAGCACCTGCCGCAACTCTAGAAAATACAGGAGATTCTCGCTCCCAGGCGAGACGAGGCCCATTTCCGCTGAGGCGTCTCGAGGCTAATCAATTCTAACATCTGGAACTTCAAAGGTCCTTCCACACCCTTGCTGCAACTCAAGAAGTTCCCCGACTTACCGTCTCCACTTGAGAGGAAGCACGAGAGTCCGCCCACATCCAGAGGAGCCCCATTTCCCCTCCTAGCCTGAGAGGAGGGATCCTTTCCCTGCGTGTTCGGGAAGAATTCCCGGCGTTCCCGTCGCATCTCAAGAGGAGGCGCTCTCCACAGGAAAGGCGAGAGGAACTCCAGGGTCGTGCCAATTCCAGAGTCCCCCAGATGTCTCAGTCCATTCCAGGGAAACCTGTTTCCCTGCACCCTCGACTTTCAAGCCGAGGATCGACTCACACCACGGTGGCGTGGAACAGCCCTTTGGGAAAGCCTCGTGGGAAAGCCTCGAGGGAAAGCCACAGATCCCTTGATCCACGCGAAGGGAAGCGCGACACTGCTGCTTCAGATCGGGAGAATGCCCACGTGAATGCCCCCACTCGAGACGAGGACTGACTCCCCTGGGGAGACTCCAGAAGTACCCCAAGATGCATGTCAGCACTCAAGAGGAATACTCAGTTTCCAGCACCGACTCCACACAAGGTCTTAGGACCCAGCATCGACGGGAGAGGAATCCCGAAAAGCCCCCGAGCAACTCGCATGGGCACTGGCCTTTCCTGATGCCACCAGAGCGGGTCCCTGAGGTCCCCGTCGTAAGTTGAGAGCACCTGCGGAAACTCGAGATAATACAGGAGGTTCTCCCTCCAGGCGAGTTGAGGCCCATTTCCGCTGAGGCGTCTCGAGGCTAATCACATCTAACATCTGGAAACTTCCAAAGGATCCTTCACACCCTTGCTGCAACTCAAGAGGTTCCCCGACATATCCGTCTCCACTGGAGAGGAAGCACGAGAGTTCCTCCCACATCCAGATGAGCCCCGTTTCCGCCTCCTACCTCGAGAGGAGGGATCCTTTCCCTGCGTGTTCGGGAAAGCATTCCGGGCGTTCCCGTCGCATCTCAAGAGGAGGCGCTCTCCACAGGAAATGCGAGAGGAATTCCAGGGTCATGCCACCATTCCCAGAGTCCCCCAGATGTCTCAGTCCATTCCAGGGCAAACTGTTTTCCCTGCACTGCCTCGACTTTCAAGCCGAGGATCGACTCACACCACGGTGGCACGAGGGACAGCCCTGTGGGAAAGCCTCGTGGGAAAGCCTCGTGGGAAAGCCTCGCGGGAAAGCCACAGATCCCTTGATCCACACGAAGGGAAGCTCGACACTGCTGCTACAGCTCGAAAGGCAACTGCACGTGCATGCCCTCACTCAAGACGAGGACTGACTCCCCTGGTGAGACTACAGATGTACCCCAAGATCCATGTCAGCACTGGAGAGGAATCCTCAGGTTCCAGCACTGTTTCCACACAAGGTCTTAGGCCCCAGCATAGACGGGAGAGGAAATCCCGAGAGGCCCCGAGCAACTCGCATGGGGACTGGCCTTTCCTGAGGCCACCAGAGCGGGTCCCTGAGGTCCCCGTCTTAAGTCGAGAGCACCTGCTGCAACTCGAGAAAATCCAGGAGGTTCTCCCCTCCAGGCGAGATGAGGCCCATTTCCGCTGAGGCGTCTCGAGGCTACTCACACCTAAAACTCTGGAACTTCCAGAGGGTCCTTCACACCCTTGCTGCAACTCAAGAATTTCCACGACATTCCCGTCTCCACTCGAGAGGAAGCAAGAGAGCTCCCCCCACATCCCAGAGGAGCCCCGTTTCCGTCTCCTCGCTCGAGAGGAGGGATCCTTTCCCTGCGTGCTCTAGAAAGAATTGCCGGCGTTCCCGGTAGCATCTCAAGAGGAGGCGCTCTTCACAGGAAAGGTGAGAGGAACTCCAGGGTCGTGCCACCATTCCCAGAGTCCCCCAGATGTCTCAGTCCATTCCGGGGAAACCTGTTTTCCCTGCACTGCCTCGACTTTCAAGCCGAGGATCGACTCACACCCACGGTGGCACGTGGGACAGCCCTGTGGGAAAGACTCGTGGGTAAGCCTCGTGGGAAAGCCTCGAGGGAAAGCCACAGATCCCTTGATCCACGCAAAGGGAAGCGCGACACTGCTGCTACAGCTAGGAAGGAAAGCACACGTGCATGACCCCACTCGAGACGAGGACTGACTCCCCTGGGGAGACTCCAGAAGAACCCCGATATCCATGTCAGCACTGGAGAGGAATCCTCAGGTTCCGGCACTGACTCCACACAAGGACTTAGTCCCCAGCATCGATGGGAGAGGAAACCTGAGAGGCCCCCGTGAGGCCCCCGAGCAATTCGCATGCGGACTGGCCTTTCCTGAGGTCACCAGAGCGGGTCCCTAAGGTCCCCGTCGTAAGTCGAGAGCACCTGCCTCAACTCGAGAAAATCCAGGAGGTTCTCCCCTCCAGGAGAGATAAGGCCCATTTCCGCTGAGGCTTCTCGAGGCTAATCACACCTAACCTCTGGAACTTACATACGGTCCTTCACACCCTTGCTGCAACTCAAGAAGTTGCCCGACATACCCGTCTCCACTCGAGAGGAAGCACGACCGTCCCGCCACATCCAGAGGAGCCCCGTTTCCGCCTCCTAGCTCGAGAGGAGGGATCCTTTCCTTTCCTGGTCGGGAAAGTATTCCCGGCGTTCCCGTCGCATCTCAAGTGGAGGCGCTCTCCACAGGAAAGGCGAGAGGAACTCCAGGGTCGTGCCACATTCCCAGAGTCCCCCAGATGTCTCAGTCCATTCCAGGGAAACCTGTTTTCCCTGCACTGCCTCGACTTTCAAGCCGAATATCGACTCATACCACGGTGGCACTTGGGACAGCCCTGTGGGAAAGCCTCGTGGGAAAGCCTCGTGGGAATGCCTAGTGGAAAGCCTCGAGGGAAAGCCACAAATCCCTTGATCCACACGAAGGGAAATGTGACACTGCTGCTAAAGCTCGGGAGGAAAGCGCACGTGCATGCCCCCAAACGAGAGGAGGACTGACTCCCCTGGGGAGACTACAGAAGTACCCCAAGATCCATGTCAGCACTGGAGAGGAATCCTAAGGTTCCGGCACTGACTCCACACAAGGTCTTAGGCCCCAGCATCGAAGGGAGAGGAATCCCAAGAGGACCTCGAGCAACACGCATGGGGACTGGCCTTTCCGGAGGCCACCAGAGCGGGTCCCTGAGGTCCCCGTCGTAAGGCTAGAGCACCTGCTGCAACTCGAGAAAATCCAGGAGGTTCTCCCCTCCAGGCTAAATGAGGCCCATTTCCTCTAAGGCATCTCGAGGCTAATCACACCTAAACTCTGGAACTTCGAAAGGGTCTTTCACATCCTTGCTGCAACTCAAGAAGTTCCCCGACATACCCGTCTCCACTCGAGAGGAAGCATGAGCGTTCTGGCCCACATCCAGAGGAGCCCCGTTTCCGGCCTCCTATCTCGAGAGGAGGGATCCTTTCACTGTGTTCGGGAAAGAATCCCCGGCGTTGCCGTCGCATTTCAAGAGGAGGTGCTCTCCACAGGAAAGGCGAGAGGAACTCCAGGGTCGGGCCACCATTCCAAGAGTCCCCCAGATGTCTCAGTCCATTCCAGGAAAACCTTTTTTCCCTGTACTGCCTCGACTTTCAGGCCGAGGATCGACTCACACAATGGTGGCACGTGGGACAGCCCTGTGGGAAAGCCTCGTGGGAAAGCCTGGTGGGAAAGCCTCGAGGGAAAGACACAGATCCCTTGATCCCGCGAAGGGAAGCGTGACACTGCTGCTACAGCTCAAGAGGAAAGCGCACGTGCATGTCCCCACACGAGACGAAGACTGACTCCCCTGGGGAGACTCCAGAAGTATCCCAAGATCCATGTCAGCACTGGAGGGGAATCCTAAGGTTCCGGCACCGACTCCACACAAGATCTTAGGCCCCGGCATCGACGTGAAGGGAATCCCGAGAGGCCCCCGAGAAACTGGCATGGGGTTGGCCTTTCCTGAGGCCACCAGAGCGGGTCCCTGAGGTCCCCGTCGTAAGTTGAGAGCACCTGTCACAACTCGAGAAATTCCAGTGGGTTCTCCCCTCCAGGCGAGATGAGGCCCATTTCCACTGAGGCGTCTCAAGGGCTAATCACACCTAAAGTCTGGAATTTCCAAAGGGTCCTTCACACCCTTGCTGCAACTTAAGAAGTTCCCCGACACACCTGTCTCCACTTGAGAGGAAGCACCAGAGTCCCGCCCACATCCAGAAGAACCCCGTTTCCGCCTCTTTGCTCGAGAGGAGGGATCCTTTCCCTGCGTAGTCGGGAAAGAATTCCCGGTGTTCCCATAGCATCTCAAGAGGAGGCCCTCTCCACAGGAAAGGCGAGAGGAACTCCAGGGTCGTGCCACCAATCCGAGAGTCCCCCAGATGTCTCAGTACATTCCAGGGAAACCTGTATTCCCTTCACTGCCTCGACTTTCAAGCCGAGGATCGACTCACACCACGTTGGCACTTGGGACAGCCCTATGGAAAAGCCTCGTGGGAAAGCCTTGTGGAAAAGCTTCGAGGAAAAGCCACTGATTCCTTGATCCACTCGACGGGAAGCATGACACTGCTGCCCCATCTCGGGAGGAAAGCGCACGTGCATGCCGCCAACTCGAGACGAGGACTGACTCCCCTAGGGAGACTCCAGAAGTACACCAAGATCCATGTCAATACTGGAGAGGAAACCTCAGGTTTCCGGCACCAACTCCACCACAAGATCTTAGGTCCTGGCATTAACGGGAGGGGAATCACAAGAGGCCCCTGAGCAACTCGGCATGGGGACAGGCCTTTTCCTTGAGGCGCCACCAGTCGGGTCTCTGTGTTCCGCATCGTAATTTGAGAGCACCTGCCACAACTCGAGAAATTCCAGGAGGTTCTCCCTTAAAGGCGAGATGAGGCCAATTTCCGCTGAGACGTCTCGAGGCTAATCACACCTAACCTCTGGAACTTCCAAAGTGTCCTTCACACCCTTGCTGCAACTCAAGAAGTTCCCCGACATACCCGTCTCCACTCGAGAGGAAACACGAGAGTCCCGCCCACATCCAGAGGAGCCCCGATTCCGCCTCCTAGCTCCAGAGGGTGGGACCATTCCCTGCATGGTCTTGAAAGAATTCCCGGCATTCCAGTCGCATCTCAGGAGGATGCCCTCTCCACAAGAAAGGCGAGAGGAACTCCAGGTTCGTGTCACCATTCGCAGAGACCCCCAGATATCTCAGTCCATTGCAGGGAAACATGTTCTCCCTGAACTGCCTCGAATTTCAAGCCGAGGATCGACTCACACCACGGTGGCACGTGGACAGACCCTTGGGAAAGCCTCGTGGGAAGGCCTAGTGGGAAAGCCTCGAGGGAAAGCCAGAGATCTCTTGATCCATGCGAAGGGAAGCGTGACACTGCTGCTAGAGCTCGGGAGGAAAGCGCACGTGCATGCCTTCACTCGAGACGAGGACTGACTCCCCTGGGGAGACTCCAGAAGTACCCCAAGTTCCATGTCAGCACTGGAGAGGAATACTCAGGTTCCGGCACCAACTCCACCACAAAGGTCTTAGGCCCCGGCATCGACGGGAGAGGAATCCCGAGAGGCCTCCGAGCAACTCGCATGGGGACTGGCCTTTCTTGAGGCCAGCCAGAGCGGGTCCCGGAGGTCCCCAAGGTAAGTCGAGAGCACCTGCTGCAACTCGAGAAAATCCAGGCAGGTTCTCCTCTCCAGGAGAGACGAGGCCCATTTCCGCTCAGGCGTCTCGAGGCTAATCACACCTAACCTCTGGAACTTCCAAAGCGTCCTTCACACCCTTGCTGCAACTCAAGAAGTTCCCCGACATACCCGTCTCCATAGGAGAGGAAGCACGCGAGTCCCGCCACATCCAGAGGAGCCCCGTTTCCGCCTCCTAGCTCGAGAGAAGGGGACCTTTCCTGCGTGGTCGGAAAGAATTCCCGCGTTCCCGTCGCATCTCAAGAGGAGGCGCTCTCCACAGGAAAGGCGAGAGGAACTCCCTGGTCGTGTCACCATTCACCAGAGTCCCCCAGATGACTCAGTCCATTCCAGGGAAACCTGTTTTCCCTGCACTGTCTCGACTTTCAAAGTCGAGGATGCACTCAAAAAAGGGTGGCACGTGGGACAGCCCTGTGGGAAAACCTCGTGGGAAGCTTCGTGCGAAAGCCTCGAGGGAAAGCCACAGATCCCTTGAACCACGCGAAGGGAAGCGTGACACTGCTGCTACATCTCGGGAGGAAAGCACACGTGCATGTCCCCACTCGTGAACGAGGTCTGACTCCCCTGGGGAGACTCCAGAAGTACCCCAAGATCCATGTCTGCACTGGAGAGGAATCCTCAGGTTCCGTCACCGACTCCACACAAGGTCTTAGGCCCCGGCATCGACGGGAGAGGAATCCCGAGACGCCCCGAGCAAGTCGCATGGGGACTGGCCTTTCCTGAGGCCACCAGAGCGGGTCCCGGAGGTCCCTGTCGTAATGACGAGAGCACCATGCCTCAACTCGAGAAAATCCAGGAGGTTCTCCCTCCAGGCGAGATGAGGCCCATTTCCGCTGAGGTGTCTCGAGCTAATCACACCTAAACTCTGGAACTTCCAAAGGATCCTTCACACCCTTATTGCAACTCAAGAAGTTCCCCGACATACCAGGTCTGCACTCGAGAGGAAGCACGAGTGTCCCGCCCACATCCAGAGGAGCCCCGTTTCCGCCTCCTAGTTTGAGAGGAGGGATTCTTTCCCTGCGTATTGGGAAAGAATTCCTGGCGTTCCCGTCGCATCTCAAGAGGAGGCGCTCTCCACAGGAAAGGCGAGAGGAACTCCAGGTCGTGCCACCATTCCCAGAGTGCCCAAGATGTCTCAGTCCATTCCAAGGAAACGTGTTTTCCCTGCACTGCCTCGACTTTCAAGCCGAGGATCGACTCACACCACGGTGGCACGTGGGATAGCACTGTGGGAAAGCCTCGTGGGAAAGCCTCGAGGGAAAGCCACAGATCCCTTGATCCACGTGAAGGGAAGGGTCACACTGCTGCAACAGCTCGGGAGGAAAGCGCACGTGCATGCCCCCACTCGAGACGAGGACTGAGTCTCCTGGGGAGACTCCAGTAGTACCCCAAGATTCATTTTAGCACTGGAGAGGAATCCTCAGGTTCTGGCACTGACTCCACACAAGATCTTAGGTCCCGGCATCGACGGGAGAGGAATCCCGAGAGGCCCCCGAGCAACACGCATGGGGACTGGCCTTTCCAGAGGCCACCAGAGCGGGTCCCAGAGGTCCCCGTCGTAAGTCGAGAGCATGTGCCGCAACTCGAGAAAATCCAGGAGGTTCTCCCCTCCAGGCGAGATGAGGCCCATTTCCGCTGAGGCGTCTCGAGGCTAATCACACCTAACCTCTGGAACTTCCAAAGGGTCCTTCACACCCTTGCTGCAACTCAAGAGGTTCCCCGACATACCCGTCTCCACTCGAGAGAAAGCACGAGAGTCCCGCCCACATCCAGAGGAGCCCCGTTTCCGCCTCAGAGCTCGAGAGCAGGGATCCTTTCCCTGCGTTGTCGGGAAAGAATTCCGGGCGTTCCCGTCTCATCTAAAAAGGGAGGCGCTCTCCGCAGGAGGGCGAGAGGAACTCCAGCGTCGTAACACCATTCCCAGAGTCCCCCAGATGTCTCAGTCCACTCCAGGGAAACCTGTTTTCCCTGCACTGCCTCGACTTTCTAGACGAGGATCGACTCACACCACGGTGGCACGTGGGACAGCCCTGTGGGAAAGCCTCTTGGGAAAGCCTCGTGGGAAAGCCTCGAGGGAAAGCCACAGATCCCTTGATCCAGGCGAAGGGAAGCGTGACACTGCTGCTACAGCTTCGGAGGAAAGCGCAGGTGCATGCCCCCACTAGACACGAGGACTGACTCCCCTGGGGAGACTCCAGAAGTACCCCAAGATCCATGTCCGCACTGGAGAAGAATCCTCAGGTTCTGGCTCCGACTCCACACAAATCTTAAACCCGGCATCGAAGGGAGAGGAATCCCGAGAGACCACCGAGCATCTCGCATGGGGACTGGCCTTTCCAGAGGCCACCAGAGCGGGTCCCTGGGGTCACCGTCGTAAGTCGAGAGCACCTGCAGAAACTCGAGAAAATCCAGGAGGTTCTCGCCTCCAGCCGAGATGAGGCCCATTTCCGCTGAGGCGTCTCCAGGCTAATCACACCTAACCTCTGGAACTTCCAAAGGGTCCTTCACACTCTTGCTGCAACTCAAGAAGTTCCCCAAAATACCCGTCTCCACTTGAGAAGAAGCACGAGATTCCCGCCCACATCCAGAGGAGCCCCGTTTCCGCGTCCTAGCTAGAGAGGAGGGATCCTTTCCCTTCGTGTTCGGAAAGAATTCCCGGCGTTCCCGTCGCATCTCAAGAATAGGCGCTCTCCACAGGAAAGGCGAGAGGAATTCCAGCGTCTTGCCACCATTCCCAGAGTTCCCCAGGTGTCTCAGTCCATTCCAGAGAAACCTGTTTTCCCTGCACTGCCTCGACTTTCAAGCCGAGGATAGACTCACACCACGGTGGCACATGGGACAGCACTGCGGGAAAGCCTCGTTGGAAAGCCTCGAGGGAAAGCCACATATCCCTTGATACACCAGAAGGGAAACCTGACACTGCTGCTACAGCTCGTGAGGAAATCGCACATGCATGCCCCCACCCGAGACGAGATCTGACTCCCCTGGGGAGACTCCAGAAGTACCGAGGTATCCATGTCGGCACTGGAGAGGAATCCTCAGGTTCCGGCACCGACTCCACACAAGGTCTTAGGCCCCGGCATCGACGGGAGGCGAATCCCGAGAAGGCCCCCGAGCAACTCGCAAGGTGACTGGCCTTTCCTGAGGACACCAGAGCAGGTCCCTGTAGTCCCCGTCGTAATTCGAGAGCACATGCCTCAACTCGAGAAAATCCAGGAGGTTCTCCCCTCCAGGCGAGATGAGGCCCATTTCCGCTGAGGTGTCTCGAGGCTAATCACACCTAAACTCTGGAACTTCCAAAGGATCCTTCACACCCTTTCCTGCAACTCCAAGAAGTTCCCCGACATACAGGTCTGCACTCGAAGGAAGCACGAGTGTCCCGCCCACATCCAGAGGAGCCCCGTTTCCGCCTCCTAGTTTGAGAGGAGGGATTCTTTCCCTGCGTATTGGGAAAGAATTCCTGGCGTTCCCGTCGCATCTCAAGAGGAGGCGCTCTCCACAGGAAAGGCGAGAGGAACTCCAGGTCGTGCCACCATTCCCAGAGTGCCCAAGATGTCTCAGTCCATTCCAAGGAAACGTGTTTTCCCTGCACTGCCTCGACTTTCAAGCCGAGGATCGACTCACACCACGGTGGCACGTGGGATAGCACTGTGGGAAAGCCTCGTGGGAAAGCCTCGAGGGAAAGCCACAGATCCCTTGATCCACGTGAAGGGAAGGGTCACACTGCTGCAACAGCTCGGGAGGAAAGCGCACGTGCATGCCCCCACTCGAGACGAGGACTGAGTCTCCTGGGGAGACTCCAGTAGTACCCCAAGATTCATTTTAGCACTGGAGAGGAATCCTCAGGTTCTGGCACTGACTCCACACAAGATCTTAGGTCCCGGCATCGACGGGAGAGGAATCCCGAGAGGCCCCCGAGCAACACGCATGGGGACTGGCCTTTCCAGAGGCCACCAGAGCGGGTCCCAGAGGTCCCCGTCGTAAGTCGAGAGCATGTGCCGCAACTCGAGAAAATCCAGGAGGTTCTCCCCTCCAGGCGAGATGAGGCCCATTTCCGCTGAGGCGTCTCGAGGCTAATCACACCTAACCTCTGGAACTTCCAAAGGGTCCTTCACACCCTTGCTGCAACTCAAGAGGTTCCCCGACATACCCGTCTCCACTCGAGAGAAAGCACGAGAGTCCCGCCCACATCCAGAGGAGCCCCGTTTCCGCCTCAGAGCTCGAGAGGCAGGGATCCTTTCCCTGCGTTGTCGGGAAAGAATTCCGGGCGTTCCCGTCTCATCTAAAAAGGAGGCGCTCTCCGCAGGAGGGCGAGAGGAACTCCAGCGTCGTAACACCATTCCCAGAGTCCCCCAGATGTCTCAGTCCACTCCAGGGAAACCTGTTTTCCCTGCACTGCCTCGACTTTCTAGACGAGGATCGACTCACACCACGGTGGCACGTGGGACAGCCCTGTGGGAAAGCCTCTTGGGAAAGCCTCGTGGGAAAGCCTCGAGGGAAAGCCACAGATCCCTTGATCCAGGCGAAGGGAAGCGTGACACTGCTGCTACAGCTTCGGAGGAAAGCGGCAGGTGCATGCCCCCACTAGACACGAGGACTGACTCCCCTGGGGAGACTCCAGAAGTACCCCAAGATCCATGTCCGCACTGGAGAAGAATCCTCAGGTTCTGGCTCCGACTCCACACAAATCTTAAACCCGGCATCGAAGGGAGAGGAATCCCGAGAGACCACCGAGCATCTCGCATGGGGACTGGCCTTTCCAGAGGCCACCAGAGCGGGTCCCTGGGGTCACCGTCGTAAGTCGAGAGCACCTGCAGAAACTCGAGAAAATCCAGGAGGTTCTCGCCTCCAGCCGAGATGAGGCCCATTTCCGCTGAGGCGTCTCCAGGCTAATCACACCTAACCTCTGGAACTTCCAAAGGGTCCTTCACACTCTTGCTGCAACTCAAGAAGTTCCCCAAAATACCCGTCTCCACTTGAGAAGAAGCACGAGATTCCCGCCCACATCCAGAGGAGCCCCGTTTCCGCGTCCTAGCTAGAGAGGAGGGATCCTTTCCCTTCGTGTTCGGGAAAGAATTCCCGGCGTTCCCGTCGCATCTCAAGAGGAGGCGCTCTCCACAGGAAAAGGCGAGAGGAACTCCAGGGTCGTGCCACCATTCCCAGAGTCCCCCAGATGTCTCAGTCCATTCCAGGGAAACCTGTTTTCCCTGCACTGCCTCGACTTTCAAGCCGAGGATCGACTCTCACCACTGTGGCACGTGGGACATCCCTGTGGGAAAGCCCCGTGGGAAAGCCTCGAGGGAAAGCCACAGATCCCTTGATCCACGCGAAGGGAAGCCTGACACTGCTGCTACAGCTCGGGAGGAAAGCGCACGTGCATGCCCCCACTCGAGACTAGGACTGACTCCCCTGGGGAGACTCCAGAAGTACCGCAAGATCCATGAAAGCACTGGAGAGGAATCCTCAGGTTCCGGCCCCGACTCCACACAAGGTCTTAGGGCTCGGCGTCGACGGGAGAGGAATCCCGAGAGGCCCCCAAGCAAGTCGCAGGGGGACTGGCCTTTCCTGAGGCCACCAGAGCGGGTCCCTGAGGTCCCCATCGTAAGTCGAGAGCACCTGCCGCAACTCGAGAAAATCCAGGAGGTTCTCCCTTCCAGGCGAGATGAGGCGCATTTCCGCTGAGGCGTCTCGAGGCTAATCACACCTATCCTCTGGAACTTCTAAACGGTCCTTCACACCCTTGCTGCAACTCAAGAAGTTCCCCGATATACCCGTCTCCACTGGAGAGGAAGCACGAGAGTCCCGCCCACATCCAGAGGAGCCCCGTTTTCCGCCTCATAGCTGGAGAGGAGGGATCCTTTCCCTGCGTGGTCTGGAAAGAATTCCCGGCGTTCCCGTCGCATCTCAAGATGAGGTGCTCTCCACAGGAAAGGCGAGAGGAACTCCAGGGTCCTGCCACCATTACCAGAGTCCCCCAGATGTCTCAGTCCATTCCAGGAAACCTGTTTTCCCTGCACTGCCTCGAACTTTCAAGCCGAGGATCGACTCAAACCACGGTGGCACGCGGGACAGCCCTTTGGGAAAGCCTCGTGGGAAAGCTCGTGGGAAAGCCTCGTGGGAAAGCCTCGAGGGAAAGCCACTGATCCCATGATCCACGCGACGGGAAGGTGACACTGGCTGCTACAACGCGGGAGGAAAGCGCACGTGCAAGCCCCCACTGAGAGAAGGACTGACTCCCCTGGGGAGACTCCAGAAGTACCCTAAGATCTATGTCAGCACCTCAGAGGAATCCTCAGGTTCCAGCAAGACTCCACACAAGGTCTTAGGCCCCGGCATCGAAGGGAGAGGAATCCCAAGAGGACCCCAAAGCAACTCACAGGGGGACTTGGCCTTTCCCTGAGGCCACCAGAGCGGGTCCCTGAGGTCCACGTCTTAAGTCAAGAGCACCTGCCGCAACTCGAGAAAATCCAGGAGGTTCTCCCCTCCAGGCGAGATGAGGCCCATTTCCTCTGAGGCGTCTGGAGGCTCATCACACCTAAACTCTGGAAATTCAAAAGGGTCCTTGCTGCAACTCAAGAAGTTCCCCGACATACCCGTCTCCACTCGAGAGGAAGCACGAGTGTCCCGCCCACATCCAGGGGAACCCCGTTTCCGCCTGGTAGCTCGAGATGAGGGATCCTATCCTGCTTAGTCAGGAAAGATTTTTCAGCGTTCCCGTGGCCTCTCAAGAGCAAGGGCTCTCAATAGGAAAGGCGAGAGGAACTCCAGGGGTCGTGCCACCATTCCAAGAGTCCCCAGATATCTCAGTCCATTTCAGAGGAACCTGTTTTCCCCGCAATGCCTCGAATTTCACGCCGAGGATCCACTCACACCATGGTGGCACGTGGGACAGCCACAGCCTGTGGGAAAGCCTCTGTGGGGAAAGCCACAGATCCTTGATCCCAAGCGCAGGAAGCGTGACACTGCTGCCTACAGCTCGTGACGGAAACACGTGCATGCCCCTCGAAGACGACGGACTGCTCCTGGGGTAGATCCAGTATTACCGCAAGATGCCATGTCAGCCTGGAGAGGATCCCAGGTTCCGCCTTCACACAAGGTCTTAGGCCTGGAATTGGGGAGAGTGAATCAGACAGGCTCCTACTTAGGCAACTCGTGGATGGGGACTGGCTTTCTGAAGGTTCACCAGAGGGTTCCATGGAGTCCCGTGTTAAGTCAAGAGCACCTGATCGCAACTTGGTAAATTCAGGAGGTTCTCCCCTGCAGGCGGAGATGGAGTGCCCGTTTCCACTGAGGTGTCTACGAGGTTAATCACACTTGACTCTTGGAACTTCCAAGAGTCTTTCACAGCCATGCTGCAAAACTCAAGAAAGTTCCCCGACATACCCGTCTCCAGCTCAAGGTGGAAGCACGAGGGTTCCCGGCCACATGCAGAGGAGGCTCCGTTTCCGGCTCGTACTCGAAGGCGACCTTTCTGCTTGTTGGTGAAAGAATCCCACCGGCACTCCATCGCATCTCAAAGAGGAGGCGCTCTCCAAAGGAAAGGGAGAAGGAACTGCAGGGTCGTG
>NW_017215608.1:0-13784 GCF_001704415.2 Capra hircus
ACTCAAGAGGAAACACGAGGGTCCCGGCCACATCCAGAGGAGCTCCGTTTCCGGCTCGTAGCTCGAGATGAGGGATCCTTTCCCTACATGGTCGGGAAAGAATTTCCGGCATTCCCATCGCATCTCAAGAGGAGGCGCTCTCCAAAGGAAAGGGGAGAGGAACTGCAGGGTCGTGCCACCATTCCAAGACTCCCCCAGATGTCTCAGTCCATTCCACAGGAAACCTGTTTTCCCTGCACTGCCTCGGCTTTCACGGCCGAGGATCGACTCACACCACCGAGACACGTGGACAGCCCTGTGGGAGAGCCTCGTGGGAAAGACTCGAGGAAAAAGTCACAGATCCCTTGGTCCACGCAAGCAAAGCATGACACTGCTGCTACAGCATGGGAGGAAAGGGCACACTCATGCTCCCACTCGAGACGAGGCCTGAATCCCCTGGGGAGACTCCAGAGGTAGCCCAAGATCCATGTCAGCACTGGAAAGGAATCCTCAGGTTCCGGCACCGACTGCACACAAGGTCTTAGGCCCCGACATCGAAGGGAGAGGAATCCCGAGAGGCCCCCGAGCAACTCGCATGGGGACTGGCCTTTCCTCAGGCCACCTAAGCGGGTACTTGAGGTCCAGGTCGTAAGTCGAGAGCACCTGCCGCAACTCGAGAAAATCCAGGAGGTTCTCCCCCCTCCAGGTGAGATGAGGCCATTTCCGCTGAGGCGTCTCGAGGCTAATCACACCTAAACTCTCGAACTTCCAAAGAGTCCTTCACACCCCTTGCTTCAACTCAAGAAGTTCCCCAACATACCCGTCGCCACTTGAGAGGAAGCAAAGGATCCCGCCCATATCCAGTGGAGCCCCCTTCTCTGCCTCATAGCTCGAGAGGAGGGATCCTTTCAGTGCGTGGTCGGGAAAGAATTCCCTGCATTCCCATCGCATCTCAAGAGGAGGCGCTCGCCACAGGAAAGGCGAGAGGAACTCCAGGGTCGTGGCCACCATTCCCAGAGTCCCCAAGATGTCTCAGTCCATTCCAGGGAAAACTGTTTTCCTGGCACTGCCTCCACTTTCAAGCCGAGGATCGACTCACACCACGGTTGCACGAGGAAAGCCCTGTGGGAAAGCCTCGTGGAAAGCGTCGTGGTAAACCCTCGAGGGAAAGCCACTGATCCCTTGATCCACACGAAGGGAAGCGTGACACTGCTGCTACAGCTCTGGAGGAAAGCACACGTGCAAGCCCCAACTCGAGACGAGGACTGACTCCCCTGGGGAGACTCCAGAAGTACCCAAAAATCCATGTCAGCACTGGAGAGGAATACTCAGGTTCCGGCACCGACACGACACAAGGTCTTAGGGCCGGCTACGACGGGAGAGGAATTCCGAGAGGCCCCCTAGCCACTCGCATGGGGACTGACCTTTCCTGAGGCCACCAGAGCGGGTCCCTGAGGTCCCTGTCGTAAGTCGAGGACACCTGCCGCAACTCGAGAAAATCCAGGAGGTTCTCCCTTTCAGGGGAGATGAGGCCCATTTCCGCTGTGGCGTCACGAGGCTAATCACACCTAACCTCTGGAACTTCCAAAGGGTCCTTAACACCCTTGCTGCAACTCAAGAAGTTACCCACATACCCGTCTCCACCCGAGAGGAAACACGAGAGTCCCACGCACATTCAGAGTAGCCCTGTTTCCACCTCCTAGCTCGAGAGGAGGGATCCTTTCCCTGCGTGTTCGGTCAAGAATTCCCGGCTTTCCCGTCGCATCTCCAGAGGAGGCGCTCTCCACACGAAAGACGAGAGGAACTCCAGGGTCGTGCCACCATTCCCAGAGTCCCCCATGTGTCTCAGTCCATTCCAGGGAAAACTGTTTTCCCTGCACTGCCTCGACTTTCAAGCCGAGGATCGACTCACACCATGTAGCACGTTGGACAGCCCTGTGGAAAAGCCTCGTGGGAAAGCCTCGAGGGAAAGCCAGAAGCCAGAGATCCCTTGATCCACGCGAAGGGAAGAGTGACACTGCTGCTACAGCTCGGGAGGAAAGCGCACGTGCATGACCCCCACTCGAGACGAGGATTTACTCCCTGGGGAGACTCCAGAAGTACCCCAAGAACCATTTCAGCACTGGAGAGGAATCCTCAGGTTATGGCACCGACTCCAAACAAGGTCTTAGGCCCTGGCATCGATGGGAGAGGAATTCCGAAAGGCCCCTGAGCAACTCACATGGGTACTGGCCTTTCCTGAGGCCACCAGAGCGGGTCCCTGAGGTCCCCGTCCTAAGTCGAGAGCACCTGCCGCAACTCGAGAAAATCCAGGAGGTTCTCCCTCCAGGCGAGATGAGGCCCTTTTCCTCTGAGGCGTCTCGAGGCTAACCATACCTAACATCTGGAACTTCCAAAGGGTCCTTCACACCCTTGCTGCAACTCAAGAAGTTCCCCGACATACCTGACTCCACTCGAGAGGAAGCACGAGAATCCCGCCACATCCAGAGGAGCCCCGTTTCCGCCTCATACCTCGAGGTCAGGTATCCTTTCCCTGCATGTTCGGGAAAGAATTCCCGGTGTTCCCGTCGCATCTCATGAGGAGGCGCTCTCCACAGGAAAGGCGGAGGAACTCCAGGGTCATGCCACCATTCCAAGAGTCCCCCAGATATCTCAGTCTGCCGGGGTCCAGCCCCGCTGGATCCAGGGAATTCGACGGATGGACGGCGTTGTCGTGGAAAGTCTTTTTTATTTATTAATGTAAGATTAGATTAAGAAATTATAGTGTAGTAAGAAGATTAACTGGAGGAAAAGGGCTGAATATCTTGGTTTACGTGGAAGGCCAATAAAATTCCAGACAAAGAATTTTCACCATCTACGTTGGGCCACCAGCCCCTGCTTGAATATCTAAGGGTGCCTCACCTTAAGCTCCTTTTCGTGCAGGTCTTAACAGCCAGGCAAGTAAGTAGACCTGGCGAGCCTCCGCGCCCCTGGTGGAGATTCAGCCTGAAGTTAAAGTAAAAAGCAGAGAGAAGGAAAGGGAGAGAAGAAGAAAGAGAGAAAAAGACACGGGGGGAGCCTGAGTCTCAAGAAACCAGGCCGAGAGACTAGTTCGAGAAACTGGTCCGAGAAAACTGGCCCCATCCTTTATTGTTCATAAAGCCTTTTATACTTTTGATAAAACATGGAGTTCAATGGGTAACACAAAATTATGTAGCGTTTGCACCCCAGACTCTTTCTGTACATCATTTTGTATACAAAAGGTCTCTGGTGATTTACATTATCTTCTGGCCAAGAGGCTTGTTAAACACTTTTTGGCTCTCTTCCTTAATGAATGTTAATTTTGTTTCCTCTGAAGTGTTTTTCTTTAATCTGCATTTCCTTAAATCATTAAAGTTACATCTCTATAAAACAAAGGTGCAGTGGGTTATAACAAAGAAGGTACTTAACTCAAAGATCTAATGTTCCTAATACCAGGTCTACTACTTGTTTTTTTAATATACCAACTCTATCTAAAAATAAAGGATATGAAAATTTAGCAGCAAGCATTGACCCAAAAAATGAAACTTTTAATCAGTCCTATTATAAAGATTTTGACTCCTCGGATGCCCCTACATTCCTAGGATGCTTTAAGCTTCCTGTGCCTCCTGGGGAAAGGAGGCCTCAAACAATCACATGCCCAGCTGTACGAGTCCTGCAGGCAGGCTAGAAAGCATTCAGAGGGGTTTTTGGATTGAAACACTCTTTCAAATGCTGAAGACTAAAGCCCTGAATTGACTTTTTTCCAGAAAATGTCAGAAGAGTGGAAAAGCAGAGCAAAAAAGCCGGCAGATTTTTGTTGGGGTATGTGCGTAGGAACTTCCAGAGGGGTCCCTGAAGTCTGAACACACCATGCCTATGTCAGCTTTCTTCCTCATGACGTTATCACGGACGGGAGTCCTCATACTGGCTCCCAGCATCAGTCCAATCCAGAGGAACCTGTTTTCCCTGCACTGCCTCGACTTTCACGCTGAGGATCAACTCACACCACGGTGGCACGAGGGAAAGCCCTGTGAGAAAGCCTCGTGGGAAAGCCTCCAGGGAAAGCCACAGATCCTTGATCCACACGACGGGAAGCGTGACCCTGCTGCTACAGCTCGGGAGGAAAGCACACGTGCGTGGCCCTCACTTGAGAGGAGGATTGACTCTCCAGGGGAGACTCCAGAAGAACCCCAATATCCATGTCAGCACTGCAGAGGAAACCTCAGGTTCCGGCCCCGGACCACACAAGTTGTTCGGCCCGGGCATCAACAGGAGAGTTATCAAGAGAAGCCCCCCAGCATCTGGCATGGGGACTGGCCTTATGATGAAGCCACCAGAGCGGGTCCCTGACGTCCCCGTCGTAAGTCGGGAGCACCTGCCGCAACTCGAGAAAATCCAGGAGGTTCTCCCTCCAGGCGAGATGAGGCCCATTTCCAATGAGGTGTCTCGAGGCTAATTACATCTAATCTCTGGAACTTCCAAAGGGTCCTTCACACCCTTGCTGGCAACTCAAGAAGTTCCCCGACATTCCCATCTCCACTCGAGAGGAAACACGAGGGTCCTGCCCACATCCAGAGTAGCCCCGTTTCATCCTCCTAGCTAGAGATGAGGGATCCTTTCCCTGCTTGGTCGGGAAAGAACTTCCGGCATTCCCGTCGCATCTCAGGTGGAGGCGCTCTCCACAGGAAGGGAGAGAGGAACTCCATGGTCGTGCCACCATTTCAAGCGTCCCCAGATGTCTCAGTCCATTCCAGAGGATCTTGTTTTTACAGAGTGCCTAAACTTTCATGCCGAGGATCGCCTCACACCACGGTGGCACGGGGGACAGCCCTGTGGGAAAGCCTCGTGGGAAAGCCTCTAGGAAAAGCCTAGAGGAAAAGCCACAGATCCATTGATCCACGCGACGGGAAGCATGACACTGCTGCTACAGCTCGGGAGGAAGGGGCATGCGCATGCCCCCACTCGAGACGAGGACTGATTCCCCTTGGGAGACTTCAGAAGTATCCCAAAAACATGTCAGCACTGGAGAGGAATACTCAGGTTCTGGCCCCCACTCCACACAAGGTCTTGGGCCCCGGCATGCTACCGGTGAGGAATCCCGAGAGGCCCTCTAGCAACTCACATGGGAACTGGTCTTTCCTAAGGCCAACAGAACGGGTCCCTGAGGTCCCCGTCGTAAGTCGAGAGCACCTGCCACAACTCGAGAAAATGAAGGAGATTCCCCCTTCAGGCGAGATGAAGCCCATTTCCACTGAGACGTCTCGAGGCTAATCACACCTAACCTCTGGAACTTCCAAAGGGTCCTTCACACCATAGCTGCAACTCAAGAAGTTCCACGAGAGACCCGTCGCCACTACATAGGAATCACCAGGGTACCACCCACATCCAGAGGAGCCCCAATTCCCCCTCCTAGCTCAATGTGAGGGATCCTTTCCCTGATTGGCCGGGAAAGAATTCCTGTCGTACCTGTCGCATCTCAAGAGGAGGCACGCTCCAGCAAGAAAGGTGAGAGGAACTCCAGGGTCGTTCCACCATTCCAAGAGTCCCCCAGAAGTCTCAGTCCTTTACAGAGGAACTTGTTTACCCTGCACTGCCTCGACGTTCACGCGGAGGACCGACACACACGATGGTGGCACGTGGGACAGCCCTGTGGGAAAGCCTCGTGGGAAAGCCTCGAGGGAAAACAAGAAACCCCTTGATCAACCCAACGGGAAAATTGACTCTGCTCCTAATGCTCGGGAGAAAAGCGCACGTGCATGCCCCCATTGGAGACGAAGATGACTCCCCTGTGGAGACTCCAGTAGTACCCCAAGATCCATGTTAGCACTGGAGAGGAAACCTCAGGTTCGGGCACCGACTCCAAACAAGGTCTTAGGCCCCGTCATCGACCGGAGAGGAATCCCGAGAGGCCCCTTAGCAACTCGCAAGTCGACTGGCATTTCCTGAGTGGACCAGAGCCGGGTTACATAAGTCCCGGTCGTAACTGGAGAGCACCTGCTGAAACTCGAGAAAATCCAGGAGGTTCTCCCCTGCAGGCGAGATGAGGCCCATTTCCGCTGAGGCGTCTCGAGTCTAATCACACCTAACCTCTGGAACTTCCAAAGGGTCCATCACACCCTTGCTGCAACTCAAGAAGTTCACCGACATACCGTCTCCACACGAGAGGAAGCACCAGAGACCCGCCCACATCCAGAGGAGCCCCGTTTCCGCCTCCTAGCTCGAGAGGAGGGATCCTTTCCCTGCGTAGACAGGAAAGAATTCCTGGCGTTCCTGGCGCATCTCAAGAGGAGGCGCTCTCCACAGGAAAGGCGAGAGGAACTCCAGGGTCGTGCCACCATTCCCAGAGTCCCCCAGATGTCTCAGTCCATTTCAGGGAAACCTGATTTCCCTGCACTGCCCGAATTTCTAGCCGAAGATCGACTCACACCAAGGATGGCACATGAAACAGCCCTGTGGGAAAGCTCGTGGGAAAGCCACGAGGGAAAGCCACAGATCCCTTGATCCATGCAAAAGGAAGCGTGACACTGCTGCTACAGCTTCGGGAGGAAAGCGCACGTTCATGCCCCACACAAGACGATCGACTAACTCCCTGGGGAGACTCCAGAAGTACCCCCAAGATCCCATGTTCCACACTGGAGAGGAATCCCTCCGGTTCCGGCACCGGACTCCATACAAGGTCTTAGGCCCCGGCATCGAAGGGAGAGGAATCCTGAGAGGCCCCGAGGAACTCGCATGGCTCCTGGCCCTTCCTGAGGCCACTAGAGCGGGTCCCTGAGGTCCCCGTCGTAAGTCGAGAGCACCTGCCGCAACTAGAGAAAATCCATTAGGTTCTCCCCTCCAGGACGAGATGAGGCCCATTTCCGCTGAGGCGTCTCGACGCTAATTACACCTAACCTCTGGAACTTCCAAAGGGTCCTTCACACCCTAGCTGCAACTCAAGAGGTTCCAGGAGAGACCCGTCGCCACTCCATAGGAATCACCAGGGTACCACCCACATCCAGAGGAGCCCCAATTCCCCCTCCTGGCTCAAAATGAGGGATCCTTTCCCTGATTGGCCGGGAAAAATTCCTTGTCGTACCTGTCGCATCTCAAGAGGAGGCACGCTCCACAAGAAAGGTGAGAGGAACTCCAGGTCGTTCCACCATTCCAAGAGTCCCCCAGATGTCTCAGTCCTTTCCAGAGGAACTTGTTTTACCCTTCACTGCCTCGACGTTCACGGGGAGGACTGACTCACACGATGGTGGCACGTGGGACAGCCCTGTGGGAAAGCCTCGTGGGAAAGCCTCGTGGGAAAGCCTCGAGGGAAAACAAGAAACCCCTTGATCAACCCAACGGGAAAATTGACTGTGCTCCTAATGCTCGGAGAAAAGCGGCACGTGCATGCCCCCATTGGAGATGAAGATGACTACCCTGTGGAGACTCCAGTAGTACCCCAAGATCCATGTCAGCACTGGAGAGGAAACCTCAGGTTCGGGCACCGATTCCAAACAAGGTCTTAGGCCCCGTCATCGACCGGAGAGGAATCCCGAGAGGCCCCTTAGCAACTCCAAGTCGACTGGCATTACCTGAGCGGACCAGAGCGGGTTACATAAGTCCCGGTCGTAACTGGAGAGCACCTGCTGACACTCGAGAAAACCCAGGAGGTTCTCCCCTGCAGTCGAGAATGAGGCCCATTTCCGCTGAGGCGTCTCGAGTCTAATCACACCTAACCTCTGGAACTTCCAAAGGGTCCTTCACACCCTTGCTGCAACTCAAGAAGATCCCCGACATACCCCTCTCCACTCGAGAGGAAGAACAAGAGTCCCGACCACATCCAGAGGAGCCCCGTTTCAGCCTCGTACCTCGCGGTCAGGTATCCTTTCCCTGTATGTTCCGGAAAGAATTCCCGGTGTTCCCGTCGCATCTCATGAGGAGGCGCTCTCCACAGGAAAGGCGAGAGAAACTCCAGTGTCGTGCCATCATTCCAAGAGTCCCCCAGATAATCTCAGTGTGCCGGTGTCCAGCCACGCTGCATCCAGGGAATTCGACGGATGGACGGCGTTGACGTGGAAAGTCTTGTGTATTTATTAATGTAAGATTAGATTAAGAAATTATAGGGTAGTATGAAGATTAACTGGAGGAAAAAGGCTGAATAGCTAGGTTTACGCGGAAGGCCAATAAAATTCCCGACAAGGAATTTTCTGGCGGACTCTGGGAATGGTGGCACGACCCTCGAGTTCCTCTGTGACTTTCACACTAGGCTTTCCCACAGGGCTTTCCCACGAGTCTTATCCACAGGGCTGTCCCATGTGCCACCGTGGTGTGAGTCGATCCTCGGCTTTGAAAGTCGAGGCAGGGCAGGGAAAACAGGTTTCCCTGGAATGGACTGAGACATCTGGGGGACTCTGGGAATGGTTGCACGACCCTGGAGTTCCTCTCGCCTTTCCTGTGGAGAGCACCTCCTCTTGAGATGCGACGGGACGCCGGGAATTCTTTCCACGACCACAGCAGGGAAAGGATCCCTCCTCTCGAGCTAGGAGGCGGAAACGTGGCTCCTCTGGATGTGGGCGGGACTCTCGTTCTTCCTCTCGAGTGGAGACGGGTATGTCGGGGAACTTCTTGAGTTGCAGCAAGGGTGTGAAGGACGCTTTGGAAGTTCCAGATGTCAGATGTGATTAGCCTCGAGACGCCTCGGCGGAAATGGGCCTCATCTCTCCTGGAGGGGAGAACCTCCTGGATTTTCTCGAGTTGCGGCATGGTGCTCTCGACTTACGACGGGGACCTCAGGGACGCCGCCTGGCTGGCATCAGGAAAGGTCCAGTCCCCATGCGAGTTGCTTCGGGGGCTCTTCTGGGGATTCCTCTCCCGTCGATGCCTGGTGCCTAAGACCTTAGTGTGGAGTTGTTGCCGGAACCTGAGGATTCCTCTCCAGTGCTGACATGGATCTTGGGGTACTTCTGGAGTCTCCCCAGGGAGTCCAGTCCTCGTCTCGAGATGGGGGCATGCACGTAGCGATTTCCTCCCGAGCTGTAGGCAGCAGTGATCACGCTTCCCTTCGCGTGGATCAAGGGATCTGTGGCTTTCCCTCTGAGGCTTTCCACAGGAGGCTTTCCCACGAAGCTTTCCCACAGGGCTGTCCCACGTGCCACCGTGGTGTGAGTCGATCCTCGGCTTGAAAGTCGATGCAGTGCAGGGAAAACAGGTTTCCCTGGAATGGACTGAGACATCTGGGGGACTCTGGGAATGGTGGCACGACCCTGGAGTTCCTCTCGCCTTTCCTGTGGAGAGCGCCTCCTACTTGAGAAGCGACGGGAACGCGGGGAATTCTTTCCCGACCACGCAGGGAAAGGATCCTCCTCTCGAGCTAGGAGGGGAAACGGGGGCTCCTCTGGATGTGGGCGGAACTCTCGAGCTTCCTCTCGAGTGGAGAACGGGTATGTCGGGGAACTTCTTGAGTTGCAGCAAGGGTTGAAGGACCCTTTGGAAGTTCCCGAGGTTAGGTGTGATTAGCCTCGAGACGGCTCAGCGGAAATGGGCGCTCATCTCGCCTGGAAGGAGAGAACCTCCTGGATTTTCTCGAGTTGTGGCAGGTGCTCTCGACTTACCACGAGGACCTCAGGGACCCTCTCTGGTGGCCTCAGGAAAGGCCAGTCCCCATGCGAGTTGCTCGGGGGCCTCACGGGATTCCAATCCCGTCGATCCCAGGGCCTAAGACCTTGCGTGGAGTCGGTGCCGGAACCTGAGGATTCCTTTCCAGTGCTGACATGGATCTTGGGGTAACTTCTGGAGTCTCCCCAGCGGAGTCAGTCCTCGTCTCGAGTGGGGGGATGCACGTGCGCTTTCATCCCTATTTGTAGCAGCAGTGTTGCGCTTCCCTTCGCGTCAATCAATGGTTCTGTGGCTTTTCCTCGAGGCTTTCCCACGAGGCTTTCCCACAGGGCTGTCCCACGTGCCACCGTGGTGTGAGTCGATCCTCGGCTTGAAATTGGAGGCAGTGAAGGGAAAAACAGGTTTCCCCAAGAATGGACTGAGACATCTCGGGAACTCTGGGAATGGTGGCAGGACCTGGAGTTTCTCTCGCCTTTCCTGTGGAGAACGCCTCCTCTTGAGATGCGACGGAAACGCCGGGAATTCTTTCCCCACCACGCAGCGGAAAGGATCCCTCCTCTCGATCTTGGAGGCGAAACGGGGCTCCTCTGGATGTGGGCGGGACTCTCGTGCTTCCTCTCGAGTGGAGACGGTTTGTCGGGGAACTTCTTGAGTTGCAGCAAGGGTGTGAAGGACCCTTTGGAAGTTCCAGTTGTCAGATGTGATTAGCCTCGAGACGCCTCAGCGGAAATGGGCCTCATCTCTCCTGGAGGGAGAACCTCCTGGATTTTCTCGAGTTGCGGCAGGTGCGCTCCACTTACGACGGGGACCTCAGGGACCCGCCCTGGTTGCCTCAGGAAAGGTCAGTCCCCATGCAGTTGCTCGGGGGGCCTCTCGGGATTCCTCTCCCGTTGATGCCGGGGCCCTTAGACCTTGTGTGGATTCGGTGCCAGATCCTGAGGATTCCTCTCCAGTGCTGACATGGATCTTTGAGGTACTTCTGGAGTCTCCCCAGGGTAGACAGTCCTCGTCTCGAGTGGGGGCATGCACGTGCGATTTCCTCCCGAGCTGTAGCAGCAAGTGTCACACTTCCCTTCGCGTGGATCAAGGGATTTGTGGCTTTTCCTCGAGGCTTTCCCAGGAGGCTTTTCCACGAGGCTTTCCTACAGGGCTGTCCACGAGCCACCGTGGTGTGAGTCGATCCTTCGCTTGAAAGTCGAGACAGTGCAGGGAAAACAGGTTTCCCTGGAATGGACTGAGGCATCTGGGGGACTCTGGGAATGGTGGCACGACCCTGGAGTTCCTCTCTCCTTTCCTGTGGAGAGCGCCTCCTCTTGAGATGCGACGGGAAAGCCGGGAGTTTATTCCCGATCACGCAGGGGAAGGATCCCTCCTCTCGAGCCAGGAGGCGGAAACGGGGCTCCTTTGGATGTGGGCGGGACTCGCGTGTTTCCTCTCGAATGGAAACGGGTATGTCGGGGAACTTCTTGAGTTGCAGCAAGGGTGTGAAAGACCCTTTGGAAGTTCCAGATGTTAGATGTGATTAGCCTCAGTCGCCTCAGCGGAAATGGGCCTCATCTCGCCTGGAGGGGAGAACGTCCTGGAGTTTCTCTAGTTGTGGCAGGCACTCTCGAATTATGACGGGGACCTCAGGGACCTGCTCTGGTGGCCTCAGGAAATGCCAGTCCCCATTCGAGTTGCTCGGGGCCTCTCGGGATTCCTCGCCCGTCGATGCCGGGGCCTAAGATCTTGTGTGGAGTCGCTGCCGGAACCTGAAGCATTCCTGTCTAGTGCTGACATGGATCTTGGGGTACTTCTGGAGTCTCCCCAAGGGAGTCAGTCCTCATCTCGAGTGGGGGCCTGCACGTTCGCTTCCTCCCGAGCTGTTAGCAGCAGTGTCGAACTTACCTTCGCGTGGATCAAGGGATCTGTGGCTTTCACTCGAGCTTTCCCACGAGGCTTTCCCCACGAGGCTTTCCCACAGGGCTGTCCCACGTGCCACCGTGGTGCGAGTCGATCCTCGGCTTGAAAGTCAAGGCAGTGCAGGGAAAACCGGTTTCCCTGAAATGGACTGAGAAATCTGGGGTCTCTGGGAATGGTGGCACGACCCTTGGAGTTCCTCTCGCCTTTCCTGTGGAGAGCGCCTCTTCTTGAGATGCAACAGGGAACGCGGGGAGTTCTTTCCCCCCACGCAGGAAAAGGATTCCTCCTCTCGAGCCTGGAGACGGAAATGGGGCTCCTCAGTTTGTGGGCGGGACTCTCGTGCTTCCTCTCGAATGGAGACGGGTATGTCGGGGAACTTCTTGAGTTGCAGCAAGGGTGTGAGGGACCCTTTGGAAGTTCCAGATGTTAGATGTGATTAGCCTCAAGACGCCTCAGCGGAAATGGGCCTCATCTCGCCTGGAGGGGAGAACCTCTGGATTTTCTCGAGTTGCGCAGGTGCTCTCGACTTACGACGGGGACTCAGGGACCCGCTCTGGTGGCCTCAGGAAAGGCCAGTCCCCATGCGAGTTGCTCGGGGGCCTCTCGGGATTCCTCTCCCGTCGATGCCGGGGCCTAAGACTTGTGTGGAGTCGGTGCCGAACCTGAGGTTCCTCTCCAGTGCTGACATGGATCTTGGGGTACTTCTGGAGTCTCCCCAGGGGAGTCAGTCCTCTCGAGTGGGGGCATGCACGTGCGCTTTCCTCCCGAGCTGTAGCAGCAGTGTCACTTCCCTTCGCTGGATCAAGGGATCTGTGGCTTTCCCTTGAGGCTTTCCCAGGCTTTTCCCAGAGTTTTTCCCACAGGGCTGTCCCACGTGCCACCGTGGTGGAGTCGATCCTCGCTTGAAAGTCAGAGGCAGTGCAGGGAAAACAGGTTTCCCTGGAATGGACTGAGACATCTGGGGGACTCTGGGAATGGTGGCACGACCCTGGAGTTCCTCTCGCCTTTCCTGTGGAGAGCGCCTCCTCTTGAGATGCCGACGGCAACGCGGGGAAATTCTTTCGCCCACGACGCAGGGAAAGGATCCCTCCTCTCGAGCTAGGAGGCGGAAACGGGGCTCCTCTGGATGTGGGCGGGACTCACGCGCTTTCCTATCGAGTGGAGACGGGTATGTCGGCGGAACTTCTTGAGTTGGCAGCAAGGGTGTGAAGGACCCTTTGGAAGTTCCAGAGGTTAGGTGTGATTAGCTTCCAGAGGCCTCAGCGCAAATGAGGCCTCATTTCGCCTGGGAGGGGAGAACCTCCTGGATTTTCTCGAGTTGCGGCAGGTGCTCTCGACTTACGACGGGGACCTCAGGGACCCGCTCTGGTGGCCTCAGGAAAGCCCAGTCCCCATGCGAGTTGCTCGGGGGCCTCTCGGGATTCCTCTCCCGTCGATGCCGGGGCCTAAGACTGTGTGGAGTCGGTGCCGGAACCTGAGGATTCCTCTCCAGTGCTGACATGGATCTTGGGGTACTTCGGGAGTCTCCCCAGGGAGTCAGTCCTCATTCGAGTGGGGGCATTGCAAGAGCGCTTTCCTCCGAGCTGTAGCAGCAGTGTCATTCTTCCCGTCGAGTGGATCAAGGGATCAGTGGCTTTCCCTCGAGGCTTTCCCATGAGGCTTTCTCAGAGGCTTTCCCACAGGGCTGTCCCACGTGCCACCGTGGTGTGAGTCGATCCTCGGCTTGAAAGTCGAGGCAGTGCAGGGAAAACAGTTTCCCTGGAATGGACTGAGACATCTGGGGACTCTGGGAATGGTGGCACGACCCTGGAGTTCCTCTCACCTTTCCTGTGAGAGCGCGCCTCCTCTTGAGTTGCGACGGGAACGCGGGAATTCTTTCCCGACCACGCAGGGAAAGGATCCTCCTCTCGAGCTGGAGGCGGAAACGGGGCTCCTCTGGATGTGGGCGGGACTCTCGTGCTTCCTCTCGAGTGGAGACGGGTATGTCGGGGAACTTCTTGAGTTGCAGCAAGGGTGTGAAGAACCCTTTGGAAGTTCCAGAGGTTTAGGTGTGATTAGCCTCAGACGCCTCAGCGGAAAATGGCCTCATCTCGCCTGGAGGGGAGAACCTCCTGGATTTTTTCGAGTTGGGCAGGTGCTCTCGACTTACGACGGGGACCTCAGGGACCCGCTCTGGTGGCCTCAGGAAAGGCCAGTCCCCATGCGAGTTGCTCGGGGCCTCTCGGGATTCCTCTCCCGTCGATGCCGGGGCCTAAGACTTGTGGTTCTATGTCAGCACTGGAAGGAATCCTTCAGCGTTCCGGGCACCGAGATCC
>NW_017215609.1:0-13783 GCF_001704415.2 Capra hircus
TGATTCCTAGGTTTGGGATGATTCACCTGAAGACGGGAATGGCAACCCCTCCAGTATTCTGTTCGTAAACTCACTCCAGACAGGGAGTCTGGAGGCCTACGTCAAAACCGATTCGCAAACAGTTGGCACATGCCAACTGAATGATAACATTCCTTTCTTTATTATTGATATACACAGCAAGGTTTTAATGAAACGCCAAAATAATTTTACTGAATAAAAGAAGACGCACAATGATCAAAATAATAATTTATTTACATAACCGCAATTCTATAAACTGGGCCTAAGCTCACCGGTCTTATACTGACACGAAAATAGGTTGGTACAGACAAAAAAAAGTGTGGCACACTGGTCCTAGCAATTCAGCTACTAACACTTTCCCCTCTTTTTTCACTTTCGTGTTCTTTAAAGGCACCATCAGGTTCAATTAAATACACATTTATATATCTCCAAATCCCATCTCTCATCTACTCAAGAACTAATTAGTTTTCCTCACCATACAGCCCCATTTTGGGCGGAACTCAATCTCCTCCCGACTCCATCATTCCTACCTTTAATTTTGTTCCCACTCAAATATACCTCGCCTCACACACCTGCTAAGAAAAATTATTTGACAAACATTTGCTATATAATTGTGTTTCTGCACTTCACACCAGCAACATCAACATTTCCAAATTATAAGGAGTTTTTAAAAATAGGAGAGAAAAAATAGAGGTGGGCTTGAATTCTGTTACTTATTCCAAATTGTAATTATCTCCAGAGTAAATGAATTCATTTACTATCCTCGCTATAAATGAGGAACAAAATTACATTTTTAGATACACTCTCTGAACACTCATTCATCGCTATGTCCGTTCATCTCTATTCTCTATTCAACAGACACACGCACATTATTATTAATCCGCATAATACCAATACGTAATATGGACAAATTCTAGGATTTTAATAAGCAAACGCCTCTCTCAGTTTCTCGTGGATAAACGAATCCCTGGACCGCTTAGGTAATTCTGCTGTCTTACGAAGTTGCATCAAGGTGTTAAACTAACCGCGATGTAGTTTCATGTGAAGTCTCCACTCAGGATGAAGATCCACTTTTACGAAACTCATAATTAATTGTTGTACAGGATTCGTTTCTGTGTTTTGGTGGAATTAAGGCCTAGGTTACTCGACATTTATGGATACAAAGGCTTTTCAGTTGGCTTGCCACATGGACTTTCATGTGGAGCATTCAAAAGGTGTCAAACACTTCATCAGACAAGAAAGAAGAGGAAGGGAGAATTAAGCAAAATTTGAGATAATTCTAGTAAGAGGACTATCTACTCTTTTTGTAAGCTAAACATGAACATGACTATCTCTTTTAGCTGTAATTTATTTTTTAGGTAGCAGCAATAGTTAGGTACAGATAAAACACAAATTGAGGAGGATTCCTAAAGTTGTGAATACAAGAGACAGGAGGGGATTTTGAAGTTGCCTACATACTTATCACTAAGTAAACTCAATTTTCTTTCGTTTTCTTGGCTATTTTTACTAACGTCGTTTTACTTTGTAGATACGCGACACCCAGAAACTGATTTTGAAAATGTACCTTAAGATTTTTTTCTCACTAATCACTGCCTCTGTACTGAATTATGTTAGGTTTTTTTTTTTTTTTTTTTTAGAAAAAAGAAGGATAGGATATATTAGATATAGATGGACTTCCTGGTGGCTCAGACATAAAAACTCGCTAATGGAGAGGAACTTGGGTTCAATCCGGGTTGGGAAGATCCTGGAGAGAGGGCAGGTACCCACTTCCAGTATGTCTTGCCTGGAGAATCCTATGGAATAGAGGAACCTGTTGCCCTTACAGCTCGGGTGAGAAACGGTTGGACATAACTGAGGCGCTAGCACGTAAGACACATCAGAGCATAGATATAAATATAGATACAAATACAGATAGATTTTATTTGGAGGACAAGGTCGTGGTCACACAGATTATGGGACGTGGTAATCAACATGCAATGCTGCAAACTGAAGCAAGTTGATTTACGAAGCTGGATTTCCATGAGTTGACATGTGTAGTAACAGTAAGGAGGATTGATCACATAAGTCTAGTGGTGTGCAGGAATATGTTAGTTAGTGTCTATAATCTGTCTTGTGTTCGTGTGTAGTGTAGCCACTTTTGAGGAGTAGTATGAGGCCATGAGCGTGGTGAGTCAACATGCAATTCTGGCAGACTGGCAAAGAGTGGGATGCGGTTAGGACAAGACTGATTCCGAAGTGCAAGTCGTGAAACCCATCTGGCTTATGAAAGCAGTAAGAAGAATCGAGGTGAAGCTGGAAGGCAATTTGGCTGAAGGAGTTTTTATTGCTGTAGGGATGGCTGGTTTTTCGTTTGTGTTCGAGCTGTTTAGACATGTTGGATGAGGCCACATTATAAGAGTTCAGACCCCTGTTACTGATCAAGAAGTCTAACGTAAGGTTAGACGTAGCTAAGTGTCATGAGTTGAGTCTAAAAACCGCTCGACGAGAGACCCCAGATTAATGTGTGTGACAATGACCTGGCGCTCCGGAGGGTTCGCAGCACTGTGGACAAGAAAAAGAAAGGCAACAAAGAAACCAAATTACAACAAATACCTAGAAGAAAAAATAAAAATAAAAATAAAAAAAACATAAAACCTAGAGCTAATGTGTAAATTAACTGTTTAACCTGGATGAAACCCAAGACTAAATTGACTCATATATATATTATTTCAAAGACAAACGTAATAATTTTCACTGATATGTAATCAGGTGGGCTTTTGACTATAACTTTTTCAAAGATAGACATAGATTAGATTAATGAGGAGAATTTAAGTTTTAAAGTGCAGGTTTTAAGCTGCAGCCTGAAGTTGAAAGAGCCTGGTTGAAACCTTGAAGAGAAAGGACAAAACGCATAAAGTTCAGACCAATATTATATTACACATGTTAGCTAGAGCAACAAAGAATTTTATTATTCAGATTTTTAAAATTTTAATGAGGTTAGAATTTGAGTTGCAGTTCAGTCGCTCAGTTGTGTCCGACTCTTTGAACCATGAATCTCAGCATGGCAGGCCTCCTGTCGTCACCAACTCCCGGAGGTTCATTCAGACTCACGTCCATCGAGTCGTGAGCCATCCAGCCATCTCATCCTCTGTCGTCCCCTTCTCCTTCTGCCCCAAATCCTCCCAGCATCAGAGTCTTTTCCAATGAGTCAACTCTTCGCATGAGGTGGCCAAAGTACTGGGAGTTTCAGCTTTAGCATCATTCCTTCCAAAGAAATCCAGGGCTGATCTCCTTCAGATGGACTGGTTGGATCTCCTTGCAGTTCCACAGGGACTCTCAAGAGTCTTCTCCAACACTGCAAGTTCAATAAGCCATCAATTCTTCCGGCACTCAGCTTCTTCACAGTCCAACTCACATCCATACATGAACTACTGAGAAAAACCATAGCCTTGACTAGAATGGACCTTAGTATCGGCAAAGTAATGTCTCTGCTTTTGAATATGCTATCTAGGTTGGTCATAACTTTTCTTCCAAGGAGTAAAGTGTCTTTTAATTTCATGGCTGCAGTCACCATCTGCAGTGATTTTGGAGCCCCAAAAAAATAAAGTCTGACACTGTTTCCACTGTTTCCCCATCTATTTCCCATGAAGTGATGAGACCAGATGCCATGATCTTCAGTTTTCTGAATGTTGAGCTTTAAGCAACTTTTTCACTCTCCTCTTTTCACTTTCATCAAGAGCTTTTTAGTTCCTCTTCACTTTCTGCCATAAGGGTGGTGTCATCTGCATATTGAGGTTATTGATATTTCTCCCGCAATCTTGATTCCAGCTTGTGTTTCTTCCAGTCCAGCGTTTCTCATGATGTACTCTGCATAGAAGTTAAATAAGCAGGGTGACAATATACAGCCTTGACGACTCCTTTTCCTATTTGGAACCAGTCTGTTGTTCCATGTCCAGTTCTAACTGTTGCTTCCTGACCTGCATACAGATTTCTCAAGAGGCAGGTCAGGTGGTCTGGTATTCCATCTCTTTCAGAATTTTCCACAGTTATTGTGATCACACAGTCAAAGGCTTTGGCATAGTCAATAAAGCAGAAATAGATGTTTTTCTGGAACTCTCTTGCTTTTTCCATGATCCAGCGGATGTTGGCAATTTGATCTCTGGTTCCTCTGCCTTTTCTAAAACCAGCTTGAACATCAGGGAAGTTCACGGTTCACATATTGCTGAAGCCTGGCTTGGAGAATTTTGAGCATTACTTTACTAGCATGTGAGATGAGTGCAATTGTGCGGTAGTTTGAGCATTCTTTGGCATTGCCTTTCTTTGGGATTGGAATGAAAACTGACCTTTTCCAGTCCTGTGGCCACTGCTGAGTTTTCCAAATTTGCTGGCATATTGAGTGCAGCACTTTCACAGCATCATCTTTCAGGATTTGAAATAGCTCAACTGGAATTCCATCACTTCCACTAGCTTTGTTCATAGTGATGCTTTCTAAGGCCCACTTGACTTCACATTCCAGGATGTCTGGCTCTAGATGAGTGATCACACCATCATGATTATCTGGGTCGTGAAGATCTTTTTTGTACAGTTCTTCTGTGTATTCTTGCCACCTCTTCTTAATATCTTCTGCTTCTGTTAGGTCCATACCATTTCTGTCCTTTATCGAGCCCATCTTTGCATGAAATGTTCCCTTGGTATCTCTAATTTTCTTGAAGAGATCTCTAGTCTTTCCCATTCTGTTGTTTTCCTCTATTTCTTTGCATTGATCGCTGAAGAAGGCTTTCTTATCTCTTCTTGCTATTCTTTGGAACTCTGCATTCAGATGCTTATATCCTTCCTTTTCTCCTTTGCTTTTCACTTCTCTTCTTTTCACAGCTATTTGTAAGGCCTCCCCAGACAGCCATTTTGCTTTTTTGCATTTCTTTTCCATGGGGATGGTCTTGATCCCTGTCTCCTGTACAATGTCACGAACCTCATTCCATAGTTCATCAGGCACTCTATCTATCAGATCTAGGCCTTAAATCTATTTCTCACTTCCACTGTATAATCATAAGGGATTTGATTTAGGTCATACCTGAATGGTCTAGCAGTTTTCCCTACTTTCTTCAATTTGAGTCTGAATTTGGTAATAAGGAGTTCATGATCTGAGCCACAGTCAGCTCCTGGTCTTGTTTTTGTTGACTGTATAGAGCTTCTCCATCTTTGGCTGCAAAGAATATAATCAATCTGATTTCGTGTTGACCATCTGGTGATGTCCATGTGTAGAGTCTTCTCTTGTGTTGTTGGAAGAGGGTGTTTGCTATGACCAGTGCATTTTCTTGGCAAAACTCTATTAGTCTTTGCCCTGCTTCATTCTGCATTCCAAGGCCAAATTTGCCTGTTACTCCAGGTGTTTCTTGACTTCCTACTTTTGCATTCCAGTCCCCTATAATGAAAAGGACATCTTTTTTGGGTGTTAGTTCTAAAAGGTCTTGATAGGTCTTCATAGAACCGTTCAACTTCAGCTTCTTCAGCAGTTCACTGGTTGGGGCATAGACTTGGATTACCTGATGATATTGAATGGTTTGCCTTGGAGATGAACAGAGATCATTCTGTCATTTTTGAGATTGCATCCAAGTACTGCAATTTCGGACTCTTTGTTAATGGTACTCCATTTCTTCTGAGGATCCTCCAGTAGTAATATGGTCTCTGGAAATTCACCATCAGTCCATTTTATTGCTGACTGTTGGTTACCTAACTAATTGGATTATTGAACAATTGCTATGCTCAGACTGAATGTCAGTTCCTATTCTATGGTATCATGCACTAAATGGACTGGATGGTGAATTAACCAATGACCATTTACTCATATGGGCGAATCCCTCAGAAGAAATGGATAGCTCATGGTCAACAAAGAGTCCTGAAATGCAGTACTTGGATGCAATCTCAAAAATGACAGAATGATCTCTGTTCATCTCCAAGGCAAACCATTCAATATCACAGTAATCCAAGTCTATGCCCCAACCAGTAACGCTGAAGAAGCTGAAGTTGAACGGTTCTTATGAAGACCTACAAGACCTTTTAGAACTAACACCCAAAAAGATGTCCTTTTCATTATAGGGGACTGGAATGCAAAAGTAGGAAGTCAAGAAACACCTGGAGTAACAGGCAAATTTGGCCTTGGAATGCAGAATGAAGCAGGGCAAAGACTAATAGAGTTTTGCCAAGAAAATGCACTGGTCATAGCAAACACCCTCTTCCAACAACACAAGAGAAGACTCTACACATGGACATCACCAGATGGTCAACACGAAATCAGATTGATTATATTCTTTGCAGCCAAAGATGGAGAAGCTCTATACAGTCAACAAAAACAAGACCAGGAGCTGACTGTGGCTCAGATCATGAACTCCTTATTACCAAATTCAGACTCAAATTGAAGAAAGTAGGGAAAACCGCTAGACCATTCAGGTATGACCTAAATCAAATCCCTTATGATTATACAGTGGAAGTGAGAAATAGATTTAAGGGCCTAGATCTGATAGATAGAGTGCCTGATGAACTATGGAATGAGGTTCGTGACATTGTACAGGAGACAGGGATCAAGACCATCCCCATGGAAAAGAAATGCAAAAAAGCAAAATGGCTGTCTGGGGAGGCCTTACAAATAGCTGTGAAAAGAAGAGAAGTGAAAAGCAAAGGAGAAAAGGAAAGATATAAGCATCTGAATGCAGAGTTCCAAAGAATAGCAAGGAAGAGATAAGAAAGCCTTCTTCAGCGATCAATGCAAAGAAATAGAGGAAAACAACAGAATGGGAAAGACTAGAGATCTCTTCAAGAAAATTAGAGATACCAAGGGAACATTTCATGCAAAGATGGGCTCAATAAAGGACAGAAATGGTATGGACCTAACAGAAGCAGAAGATATTAAGAAGAGTGGCAAGAATACACAGAAGAACTGTACAAAAAAGATCTTCACGACCCAGGATAATCATGATGGTGTGATCACTCATCTAGAGCCAGACATCCTGGAATGTGAAGTCAAGTGGGCCTTAGAAAGCATCACTATGAACAAAGCTAGTGGAGTGATGGAATTCCAGTTGAGCTATTTCAAATCCTGAAAGATGATGCTGTGAAAGTGCTGCACTCAATATGCCAGCAAATTTGGAAAACTCAGCAGTGGCCACAGGACTGGAAAAGGTCAGTTTTCATTCCAATCCCAAAGAAAGGCAATGCCAAAGAATGCTCAAACTACCTGCACAATTGCACTCATCTCACATGCTAGTAAAGTAATGCCTCAAAATTCTCCAAGCCAGGCTTCAGCAATACTGTGAACCGTGAACTTCCTGATGTTCAAGCTGGTTTTAGAAAAGGCAGAGGAACCAGAGATCAAATTGCCAACATCCGCTGGATCATGGAAAAAGCAAGAGAGTTCCAGAAAAACATCTATTTCTGCTTTATTGACTATGCCAAAGCCTTTGACTGTGTGGATCACAATAAACTGTGGAAAATTCTGAAAGAGATGGGAATACCAGACCACCTGACCTGCCTCTTGAAGAAATCCTGTATGCAGGTCAGGAAGCAACAGTTAGAACTGGACATGGAACAACAGACTGGTTCCAAATAGGAAAAGGAGTACGTCAAGGCTGTATATTGTCACCCTGCTTATTTAACTTACTATGCAGAGTACATCATGAGAAACGCTGGACTGGAAGAAACACAAGCTGGAATCAAGATTGCGGGAGAAATATCAATAACCTCAGATATGCAGATGACACCACCCTTATGGCAGAAAGTGAAGAGGAACTAAAAAGCCTCTTGATGAAAAGTGAAAGAGGAGAGTGAAAAAGTTGGCTTAAAGCTCAACATTCAGAAAATGAAGATCATGGCATCTGGTCCATCACTTCATGGGAAATAGATGGGGAAACAGTGGAAACAGTGTCAGACTTTATTTTTTGGGCTCCAAAATCACTGCAGATGGTGACTGCAGCCATGAAATTAAAAGACACTTACTCCTTGGAAGAAAAGTTATGACCAACCTAGATAGCATATTCAAAAGCAGAGACATTACTTTGCCGACTAAGGTCCGTCTAGTCAAGGCTATGGTTTTTCCAGTAGTTCATGTATGGATGTAGAGTTGGACTGTGAAGAAGGTCTGAGTGCCGAAGAATTGATGCTTTTGAACTTGCAGTGTTGGAGAAGACTCTTGAGAGTCCCTGTGAACTGCAAGGAGATCCAACCAGTCCATTCTGAAAGAGATCAGCCCTGGGATTTCTTTGGAAGGAATGATGCTAAAGCTGTAAACTCCAGTACTTTGGCCACCTCATGCGAAGAGTTGTCTCATTGGAAAAGACTCTGATGCTGGGAGGGATTTGGGGCAGAAGGAGAAGGGGACGACCGAGGATGAGATGGCTGGATGGCCTCACGGACTCGATGGACGTGAGTCTGAATGAACTCCAGGAGTTGGTGACGGACAGGGAGGCCTGGCATGCTGATTCATGGGTTTCAAAGAGTCGGACACAACTGAGCGACTGAACTGAACTGCAAATTCTAAACTCATTAAAATTTAAAAATCTGAATATAAAATTCTTTGGTTGATCTTAGTAACATGTGTAATATATTTGGTCTGAACTTTGGTTTTTGTCCTTTTTCTCTTCAAAGTTTCAACCAGGCTTCTTTCAACTTCAGAGCTGAAGCTTTTAAAACCTGCACTTTAAAACTTAAATTCTCCTCATTTAATCTAATCTATGTCTATCTTTGAAAAAGTTATAGTCAAAGCACCTGATTACATATCAGTGAAAATTTTACTTGTCTTTGAAAATAATATAATATATGAGTCAATTTAGTCTTGGGTTCATTCCAGGTTAACAGTGTAATTTACACATTAGCTCTAGGTTTTATGTTTTTTTTTTTATTTTATTTTTTTGTCTTCTGTAGGTATTTGTAATGTTGGGTTTTCTTTGTTGCTTTTCTTGTTTTGTCAAGTTGGCTGGACCCTGAGGCCCAGGTATTTGGTCAAACATTAATCTGGGTGTTTCTGTGAGGGTGTTTTTAGATAATACTGACATTTAGTAGTTAACCTTTAGTAGATTTTGAGTAAAGGGGGTTGACTTTTATAATGTGGGCCTCATCCAATATGTTAAAAGTCTGAACAAAACGAAAAAGCCCAGCATCCCTAGAGCAATAAAATATTCTTCAGCAAATTGCCTTCAGGCTTCACCTGTGATTTTTGCTTACTGTTTCTATAGCAGATGGGTTTCAGACTTGCATTGGAATATCAGTTGTCCTAAGCATCCAGCTTTTTGGCCAGTCTTGCAGAATTTGCATGTTGGACTTACCAGCCTCCATAATTGGCCTCATCCAATATGTTAAAAGTCTGAACAAAACGAAAAAGCTCAGCATCCCTAGAGCAATAAAATATTCTTCAGCAAATTGCCTTCAGACTTCACCTGTGATATTTGCTTACTGTTTCTATAGCAGATGGGTTTCAGACTTGCATTGGAATATCAGTTGTCCTAAGTATCCAACTTTTTGGCTAGTCTTGCAGAATTTGCATGTTGGACTTACCAGCCTCCATAATTGTGTGAACCAATTTGTTTAAAATAAATCTATCTGTATTTGTATCTATATTTATATCTATGTCTATGTGCTTACGTGCTTAGTCGCTCAGTTATGTCCAACTCTTTGTCACCCGATAGACTGTAGCCCAACAGGCTCCTCTATCCATAGGGATTCTCCAGGCAAGAATACTGGAGTGGGTTGCCATGCCCTTCTCCAGGGATCTTCCCAACCCAGGGATTGAACCCAATTCTCTCCCATTTTAGGAGGTTTTTTTATGTCTGAGCCACCAGGGAAGTCCATCTATATCTAAAGCTATATCCTATTCCTTCTGTTTTTCTAAAAAAAAAAAAAAAAAACCTAACATAAATTCAGTACAGAGTGAGTGATTAGTGAGGAATAAAATCTTAAGGGTACATTTTCAAATCAGTTCTGGTGTTCGGTATCCTACAAAGTAAAAGGAGTTAGTAAAATAGCAAGAAAACGAAGAAAATTGGAGTTTACTTGTGATAAGTATGGTAGGCAAACTTCAAAATCCCCTCCTGTCTCTTGGTATTCACAACTTTATGGAATCCTCCTCAATTTGTGTTTGATCTGTACCTAACTATTGCTTCTACCTAAAAGAATAAATTACAGGTAAAGAGATATCATGTTCATGTTTAGCTTACAAAAGAGTAGATAGTCCTCTTACTAGAATTATCTCTAAATTTTGCTAGTATTCTCCCTTGCCTCCTTGCTTTCTTGCTCTGATGAAGTTGTTTGACACCTTTTGAGATGCTCCACTGAGAAGTCCATGTGGCAAGCAACTGAAAGAGACCTTTGTTCCATAAATTCTGAGTAACCTAGGCCTTAATCCACCAAAACACCAGAAACTGAATCCTGTCAACAATTAAATGAGTTGTCTTAAAAGTGGATCTTCTCCAGTGGAGACTTCACATGAAACTACATCCCTAGTTAACACCTTGATTGCAACTTCGTAAGACACAGGAATTTAGCTAAGCTGTGTCCAGATTCTTTATCCACAGAAACTTTGAGATGCGTTTGCTTATTAAAATGCTAAATTTTTGCATAATACGTATTTATTATGCATTAATAGATATATTCTTGTCTGTTAATAGAAAAATAGAAAACAATACATAAGTTATTTCAAATGTATCTAAAATATGTAATTGTTCCTCATTTATAGCATGGATAGTAAAAGGAATTATTTACTCTGGAGATAATTACAATTTTGGATAAGTAACAGAATTTCAAGGCCCACCTCTATTTTTTTCCTCTCCTATTTTAAAAACTCCTTATAAATTTTAAATGGTTATTTCTGTTAATCAGAAACGACAATTTTATGATAGGCAAATGTTTTCAAATAATTTTTCTGTAGCAGTTTTTATGCTATATTGAGTGGAACAATAATTAAAGTTAAAATATAGTCAGAATTATTCCCCCCAAAATGCAGAGGAAAACTAATTATTCTTGATGTAATGAAGATGATTTGGTAGATATATAAATGTTATTTAATTGAACCTGATGTCCTGTTAAAAACACAAAGTGAAAAAAAGAGGAAATTTATATTTCTAATTCTAGGACACATTTGCACACTTTTTTTTTTTCTTACCAACCTATTTTCTGTCAGTATAACCTAGCTTAGCATTTATAGAATTCTATGTAAATAAGATTATTGATTTTGATCATTTGCGTCTTCTTTTATTCAGTAAAATTATTTTGGGTTTCATCTACCTTGCTGTGTATATCAATAAGAAAGAAAGAATGTTAGTCATTCAGTCATGTCCAACTGTTTGCAATCGTTTGGACTGTAGCCTCCCAGACTCCTCTGTCTATGGAGTTTTTACAGACAAGAATACTGGAGTGGGTTGCCATTCCCTTCTCCAGGAGATCATCCCAACCTAGGAATCAAACTTGGGTCTCTCACATTGCAGGCTGATTCTTTACCATCTGAGCCACCAGAGAAGCCTATATATCAATAAGTCCATTTCTTCCTATTGCTGAAAAGCTTTTAATTATATGAATATATTACAATTTGTTGATCTATTCACCTTTATTTGAGCATCTGACTTGTTTTCAGGTCTTGGCTAGCAAAGATAAATCTGCTATAAATGTCTGTGTACAAGTCTGTATGGACATGTTTTTTCAGTTCCTCAGTTGTATCTGATTCTTGGACACCCCATGGACAATAGCACGCCAGGCTTCCCTGTCCTTCACCACCTCCTGGAGCTTGCTCAAACTCATATCCATTGAGTCGGTGATACCATCCAACAGTCTTGTCCTCTGTTGTACTCATCTCCCCCTGCCTTCAATCTTTCCCAGCATAACTGTCTTTTTCTAATGAGCTGGCTCTTCACATCAGGTGGTCAAAGTATTGGAGCTTCAGCTTAAGCATCAGTCCTTCCAATGAATATTCAGGGTTGATTTCCTTTAGGATTAATAGGTTTGATCTCCTTACAATCCAAGGACTCTCCAGAGTCTTCTCCAACACCACAGTTAAAAAGCATCAATCTTTCTTTGTCGTTCAGTCTTTTTTAGATCCAACTCTCACATCCATACAATGACTACTGGAAAAATCATGGCTTTCAATATAGAGCTTTGTCAGCAAAATATTGTTTCTGCTTTTTAGTATGCTGTCTAGATTGGTCATAGATTTTCTTCCAAGGAATGAGCATCTTTTAACTTCATGGCTGTGGTCACCATCTGCAGTGATTTTGCAGACCAAGAAAATAAAGTCTGTCTTTGTTTCCATTGTTTCCCTATCTTTCTCCCACGAAGTGATGGGACAAGATGCCATGATCTTCATTTTCTGAATGTTGACTTTTAAGTCAGCTTTTTCACTCTTGCCTTCCACCTTCATCAAGAGGCTCTTTAATTCCTCTTCTCTTTCTGCAATAAGGATGGTGTCATCTATATATCTGAGGTTATTGATATTTCTCCCGACAAACTTGATCCCAGCTTGTGCTTCATCCAGCCCAGCATTTTGCATGATGTACTCTGTATATAAGTTAAATAAGCAAGGTGACAATATACAGCCTTGATGTACTCCTTTCCCAATTTCGGATAAGTCCATTGTTCCATGTCCAGTTCTAACTGTTGCTTCTTGACTTGCATACAGGTTTTGCAGAAGGCAGGTAAGGTGATCTATTATTCCCACCTCTTTAAGAATTTTACAGTTTGTTGTGATCCACACACTCAAAGGCTTTAGCATAGTCAATGAAGAAGAAGTAGATGTTTTTTCTTTCATTCTCTTCTTTTATCTATGATCCAATGGATGTTGGCAATTTGATCTCTGGTCTTTGTGCCTTTTCTGAATCCAACTTGAACATCTGGGAGTTCTCAATTCATGTACTGTAGAAGTCTAACTTGGGGAATTTTGAGCATTACTTTACTAGCATGTAAAATGAGTGCAATCATGCGGTAGTTTGAACCCTCTTTGGCATTGCCCTTCTTTGGGCTTGGAATGAAAAGTGATCTTTTCCAGTCTGTGGCCACTGCTGAGTTTTCTAAAAGTTGCTGGCATATTGTAATGATTTATGATTTACTTTTTCATGAATGAACACTTCAGAGTAGAATGACTGGAATGGGTGCTAAGAATATGGTTATCTCTTCTACAATATAATAAACTGTCTCACTTCTTCTCAAAGTAGTTGTATATTTTACATTTCCAACATATAGCTATATATATGTCTACATCAATATCTACATTATATTTGTATATGTGAATGCATTTATTTGTCAAATCTGATAGCCCTACCATATTGCAAAGTAATTAACCTCCAATTAAAATAAATAAATTTATATTTAAAAAAGATAAAAATAAAATAAAAATAATTCTATCTAAAACATAGTGTATGTTATAGTAATAAGTTACTTACTTTTAATATTAATTTTCATAATGTTATTATTTGTCACTTCCACTGTATAATCTTAAGGGATTTGATTTAGGCCATACCTGAATGATCTAGTGGTTGTCCCTAACTTTCTTCAATTTAAGTCTGAATTTGGCAATAAGGAGTTCATGATCTGAGCCACAGTCAGTTCTCAGTCTTGTGTTTGCTGACTGTATAGAGCTTCTCCATCATTGTCTGGAAAGATATAATCTTTGATTTTTGAATGCTGAGTTTTAAGTCAGTTTTTTCACTCTTGTCTTTCACCTTCATCAAGAGGCTCTTTAACTCCTCTTCTCTTTCTGCAAATAAAGATGGTGTCATCTGTATATCTGAGGTTATTGATATTTCTCCTGACAATC
>NW_017215610.1:0-13781 GCF_001704415.2 Capra hircus
TAGGGAATAAAACATTTATTACTGAGTAGAATACAGAGAAGAGAATGGATAATTATGTGTTCTGCCATTTGGAGAGCAGATCATAGTTCAGGATGAGTTTTTCTATTCCTTTGCATTGTCTCTTGGCTCATTTATGTTTATTCTTACTTTATTTACTGATATCAGTGTACCAGTATATGTATGTATTTAAATACACGTGTAATCATAATGGGCTTCCTTCCTGGCTCGGATGGTAAAAAATCCACCTGCAATGCGGGAGACCTGGGGTTTGATCCCTGGGTTGGGAAGATGCCCTGGAGGAGAGCATGGCAACCCACTACAGTATTCTTGCCTGGAGGATTCAATGGACAGAGGAGCATGGAGGGCTACAGTCCATGAGGTCCAAAGAGCTGGACAGACTGAGCAACTAAGCACAGGGCATAATCATAATATACCTGTTAAAGTTAATATTATCTGAGTTTTAAGTTTTAGTTTAAATAAAACTGACTTTATTAGCCTAATACAATGCATATGTTTTATTGATATTCTAATAAGTTTATAATATCAAAGCATTTTATATGCAGTGAAGAAATAAGAACCCAGGTCTCCCACATTTCAGGCAGATTCTTTACCATCTGAGCCACCAGAGAAGCCCCAAGAAAAAAAAGTTTGCACATAATTCAGTATCTTGTACTCCTTAAGAATATATATTCTCTAATTAGTTCAAGCTCTTAAGTTAATAGGTCTATAAATTGCATGATGTATGACATCATCTTAAGTTTAAAATAAAAATGTTTTTTATAATTATATATTTTATTTTACCTGAAACATATATTTGAGCAAAATTGGTGGCTCTTTAAATTTGAAAGATACAATTTTCCCTGTGTGTGTGTAATGGCTTTCTTACTCATATACCCACCCTCTGAGCTTTCTTTTGCTCCTGAGGGATAAATGACTTTTGTGTTTATAGTCTAAATTTTATTTATGTGAGAGATTCTTATTCCCACTGTGCATTCTTATCAATAAAAGCTCTCAAAGTGTCAGTCGTAATAGGATTTCTTTTTAATCCTTTTCATTTTGCAATTCATCTTTTAGGTTGTTCAACTGTTTCTCACGTGTCCTAAGAGGTCAAGGTGGTTTCTGTGGCCAACAGTATCCATGCTATCACCACAGCTACCATATTTTCAGCTTACATGTTATAGTCAATCTAGAACTTCTGCTTAACCTCAGACAGCAGCACTAGACATTCCAGACAATGACCTGAGTTTCCAAATAAATTTACTCTCCATTTCCTTGTGCATGGGCCATTCTAGAAGCCTCTGGATGCTTCCCCTTTCTAGATACACCCTATCTGCTCGCTTATGGTTACTATTTAAATTAAATATCATTTTTCTAGATTTTCAGTTTCAACTTCTGCATTGCTTTGGATGTAAAGTGAGTCTCTTGTAAACATCAGATAGTTGGATCCTATTTTTGCAATCCATTTCTCCCAGTCTATGTCTTTTGATTCAGGAGGGTAAATCATCTGCAGTAATGCGTAATAATTCAGAACTTTAATCCATTTGAAGTAACTAAAAATAGGTAAGAAACATGCTATTGTCATTTTATTTTTAATTCTCTGTCTTAGTGTTTTTGGTCTCCCATTTCCTCCCTTATAGATTACCTATGTGTTTAGTTGTGCTTTTTTTTGTGGGTGATGCATCCTGATTCTGTTCTCATTCCTTTTGTGTGTGTTCTATAGATATTTTCCTTGTGTTTATCATTAGTGAGTAAGTATAATAGTCTAAAATTGTAGCAATTTATTTTAAGCTGACACTAACTTCCATTACATAAAAAATTCTAATATTTTATAGCCCTTCCTCCCCCTTTATGGTACCAATGCCACAGATTATATTTTTATATAGTACATATCCATTCATTTGTGAGTGCTAAGTCATTTAAGTCATGTCCAACTCTTTGTGACCCTATGGACTATAGCCTACCAAGCTCTTCTGTCCATGGGATTCCAGGCAAGAATACTGGAACGGGTTGCCATGCCTTCCTCCAGGGAATTTTTCCAGAACCAGGGATTGAACCCATGTCTCTTATGTCTCCTGTATTGGCAGGTGGGTTCTTTACTTCTAGCGTGACCTGGGAGGGTAATTTATAATTATTTTAAGCTCTTATAATTATTAAAAAGTGCAGCACACCGACATTACGGTAATACTACTTTGACATTTATCCATGTATTTACAGTTGTTTTTTGTTTGTTTGATTTTTTGTACTGGAGAATTTTATATTTTTACATGGTCTTGAATTACTGTGTAGCAGTCGTTCAGTTCAGGCTTCCCCAGTAGCTCAGCAGCAAAGAATCCGCCTGTAGTGCAGGAGCCACAGGAGATGCAGGTTGGATCCCTAGGGCAGGAAGATCCCCTGAAGGTGGGCAGAGCAACCTATTCCAGCTTTCTTGCCTGAAGAATCCCATGGACAGAGAAGCCTGGAAGGCTACAGTCCACTGGGGCACAAAAAGTTGGGCATGACTAAAGTGATTTAGCACACATTCTTTCAGTTAAACTTGAAGAACATGTTTTAGTATTTATCAGGAAGATTTAGTGGTACTAAACTTCCTTGTGTGTGTGTGTGTGTGTTAGTTGCTCAGTCGTGTCTGAATCTTTGTGACCCCATTGATTGTAGCCACCAGGCTCCTCTGTCCATGGGATTCTCCAGGCAAGAATACTGGAATGGGTCGCCATTTCCTTCTCCAGGGGATCTTCCTGACCCAGGGATTGAACCCTGGTCTCCTGCATTACAGGTGGATACTTTACCATCTGAGCTACTACTAAACTTCCTTAGCTTTTGTTTATTAAGAATTTTCTTAATTTTTCCCTCACTTTTGAAGCATGCTTTGATTTGATTTTGAATACTTGATTGAATTTTCCTTTCCGTATTTAAAATGTATCACCCACTGACTTCCAGCTTGCAAAGGTAATGCTGAGAAACTCATTGATAATCTTACTGTTAAATATGTTGTATTTAACAAGTGACTTTTTTCTTGATATTTTCAAGAATTCTCTCTTCATGATTCACAGTCAACAATTTGATTATAATATGTTTCTCTGTTGATCTTTTGGAGTTTATCTTTTTTAGATTTTGTTGAAATTCTTAGGTTTGTATATCCATGTATTTTCTCAAATTTGGGAAATTTGTGGCAGAGGATAAATGTTTACAAATCATTATTAAATAGTAAGAACACCTTTCAGTTTTTTTTAATTGTTTTATGTTAAAATGATTTTCACTTACATGAATGCATTTAATATCAGCACTGGTACAAAAAGTATAACAAAACATGATTTGTTCACTTATTCAGGTTCCTCTGAATAAGAAATGTTTGAATATATGTATATATTGACTCTTGAATATGTATTGACCCTTGTATATACTGACATTTGAACAACACAAATCCACTTAGACAGATTTCTTTTTTTTTACTTTTATTTTTACTTTATTTTACTTTACAATACTGTATTGGTTTTGCCATACATTTACATGAATTCGCTATGGGTGTACATGAGTTCCCAGTCCTGAACCTTCCTCCCACCTCCCACCCCATATCATCTCTATGGATCATCCCTGTGCACCAGCCCCAAGCATCCTGCATCCTGCATCCTGCATCAAACATAGACTGGCGATTCATTTCTTACATGATAGTATGCATGTTTCAATGCCATTCTCCCAAATCCTCCCACCCTCTCCCTCTCCCTCAGAGTCCAAAAGTCCACCCTATACATCTGTGTCTCTTTTGCTGTCTCACATACAGGGTTATCATTACCATCTTTCCAAATTCCATATATATGTGTTAGTATACTGTATTGGTGTTTTACTTTCTGGCTTTCTTCACTCTGTATAATCGGCTTCAGTTTCATCCACCTCATTAGAACTGATTCAAATGTATTCTTTTTAATGGCTGAGTAATACTCCACTGTGTATATGTACCACAGCTTTCTTATCCATTCATCTGCTGATGGACATCTAGGTTGTTTCCATGTCCTGGCTATTATAAACAGTGCTGTGATGAACATTGGGGTACACGTGTCTCTTTCAATTCTTGTTTCCTTGGTGTGTATGCCCAGCAGTGGGAAAACTGGTGAACCACTTGTAAAAAAATGAAGCTAGATCACTTTCTAACACCACACACAAAAATAAACTCAAAATGGATTAAAGATCTAAACGTAAGACCAGAAACTATAAAACTCCTAGAGGAGAACATAGGCAAAACACTCTCCGACATAAATCACAGCAGGATCCTCTATGATTCACCTCCCAGAATTCTGGAAATAAAAGCAAAAATAAACAAATGGGATCTAATTAAAATTAAAAGCTTCTGCACAACAAAGGAAACTATAAGCAAAAAGACAGCCTTCTGAATGGGAGAAAATAATAGCAAATGAAGCAACTGACAAACAACTAATCTCAAAAATATACAAGCAACTTATGCAGCTCAATTCCAGAAAAATAAATGGCCCAATCAAAACATGGGCCAAAGTACTAAATAGACATTTCTCCAAAGAAGACATACAGATGGCTAACAAACACATGAAAAGATGCTCAACATCACTCATTATCAGAGAAATGCAAATCAAGACCACAGTGAGGTACCATTTCACACCAGTCAGAATGGCTACAATCCAAAAGTCTACAAGCAATAAATGCTGGAGAGGGTGTGGAGAAAAGGGAACCGTCTTACACTGTGGTGGGAATGCAAACTAGTACAGCCACTATGAGAACAGTGTGGAGATTCCTTTAAAAAATTGCAAATAGAACTGCCTTATGACCCAGACAGATTTCTTTTTTTTCAAACAATACTTTCTATAACATTGGGTGATCCATGGTCAGTTAATCTGCAGATTCTGCTCCAGCTTAAGATGTGGAGGGCCAATAGTAAAGTTGCAAGTTGATTTTCCACCAAGTGGAGAGTGGGTTCCCCTAACCCACCCCTGCAACCCTCAACCCATGTTGTTCAAAAGTAAATTTTATGTATAGGATGTGTGTGGATGTTAGTCGCTCAATTATGTCTGACTCTTTGTGATCCCATGGACTATAACCCACCAGGCTACTCTGTCCATGGAATTCTTCAGGCAAGAATACCTGAGTGGGTTGCCATGCCTTCCACCAGGGGATCTTCCCAACCCAGGTCTCCTGTATTGCAAGCAGATTCTTTACTGTCTGAGCCACCAGGGAGTATCTTTCACATTTGGTTTATCTGATGGAGCTTTGACTTATAAAGGCATAAGGAAACCTCCTTTATCAAACAATGCTTCATGTTTAATATTTAATGAGTTAATATATTAAAGGCTTATCAGTTTTGTAAACATTAGTAGACAAATACTTTGGAAGAGCCCTTTCCTATGCACTTCATTGTTATAAACAGTTTCATTTAAAATGTCAGTATTAATAGATGTTTAGCCAATCATGTATCATTTAGAATGTGTGTTACAGCATGATGAAGCAAACATTTTTTTTTTCAGTTTGTTACCTAGAGATTAACTATTTCTGTCATTAAGATACCATAATGAACAACTAACATTAATAAAATTGATGAACTTTGCTGTTATTTGAAATGCTTATTTTAGTAATTACCAAACCCTAATCTTTCTTAACATTGCAAGTCTCATTTAAATGTAAATAAAGGAAAAATGTTAATGAGCAAGAATACTTATGTTCCTTTAAGGCAGTAGTTATTAATAATTATAAAATAGTGTAAAGGTTAACCATACCATGAAAATAGGTAAAGTTAAATTTTGTTTTCTTGTTATTATGAATTGGTGACTCTATTCTCCTTATCTCAAAATACATTGCACCAATGCTCTCAGTTATTCAAATTTAAGACATATTCTGTTAAGAAAATGTGTTACTCCAAGGTATCCGATATTTCTAACCTTCATTCCCTTTGAGAAATGCCCACTTATCTATATAGTTCTGTATAACATCATAAGCAGGGTGACAATATACAGCCATGATGTACTCCTTTCCCAATTTGGAACCAGTCTGTTGTCCATGTCCAGTTCAAACTGTTGCTTCTTGACCTGCATACAGATTTCTCAGAAAGCAGGTCAGGTGGTCTGGTATTCCCATCTCTTGAAGAATTTCCAATAGTTTGCTGTGATCCACACAGTCAAAGGCTTTGGGGTAGTCAATAAAGCTGAAGTAGATGTTTTTCTGGAATTCTCGTGCTTTTTTGATGATACAACGGATGTTGGCAATTTGATCTCTGGTTCCTCTTCCTTTTCTAAATCTACATTGAATGTCTGGAAATTCATGTTTCAAATACTGTTGAAGCTTGGTTTGGAGAATTCTGAGCATTACTTTGCTAGCCTGTGAGATGAGTACAATTGTGCGGTAGTTCGAACATTTTCTGGCATTGCCTTTCTTTGGAATGGGAATTAAAATTGACCTTTTCCAGTCCTGTGGCCACTGCTGAATTTTACAAATTTGCTGGCATCTTGAGTGCAGCACATTTACAGCATTATCATTTAGGATTTGAAATAGTTCCATCAGCTAATGGATTTCCATCACCTAACCTCAGATATGCAGATGACACCACCCTTATGGCAGAAATTTAAGAGTAACTAAAGAGTCTCTTGATGAAAGTGAAAGAGGAGAGTGAAAAAATTGGCTTAAAACTCAACATTCAGAAAACTAAGATCATGGCATTTGGTCCAATCACTTCATGGAAAATAGATGGGAAACAGTGGAAACAATGCCAGATGTTATTTTTTTGCACTCCAAAATCACTGCAGATGGTGACTGTAGCCATGAAATTAAAAGACACTTGCTCCTTGGAAGAAAAGTTATGACCAACTTAGACAGCATATTAAAAGCAGAGACATCATTTTGCCAGCAAAGGTCCATCTATTCAAAGCTATAATTTTTCCAGCAGTCATGTATGGCTGTGAAAGTTGTACTATAAAGAAAGCTGAGGCCTGAAGAATTGATGCTTTTGAACTATGGTGTTGGAGAAGACTCTTGAGAGTCCCTTGGACAGCAAGGGGATCCAACCAGTCCATCCTAAAGGAAATCAGTCCTGAATATTCATTGGAAGGACTAGTGCTGAAGCTGAAACTCCAAAACTTTGGCCACCAGTGAGAAGAACTAACTCATTTAAAAAGACTCTGATGCTGGGAAAGATTGAAGGCGAGAGTAGAAGGGAAGGACAGAGGATGACATGGTTGGATGACATCATCGGCTCAATGGACATGAGTTTGGTTCAGTTGGTGATGGACAGGGAGTTGGTGATGGACAGGGAGGCCTGGCATGCTGCAGTCCATAGGGTCGCAAATAGTTGGACATGACTATGTGACTGAAGTGAACTGAACAAGAGAGTCCCTTAGACTGCAAGGAGATCCAACCAGTCAATCCTAAAGGAAATCTGTCCTCAATACTCATTGGAAGACTGATGCTTAAGCTGAAACTCCGCTACTTTGGCCACATGATGGGAAGAACTGATTCATTGGAAACGACCCTGATGCTGGGAAAAATTGAAGGCAGGTGCTGAAGAGGATGACAGAGGATGAAATTGTGTGATGGCAACACCAACTTGATGGACATAAGTTTGAGCAAGCTGCAGGAGTTTATGATAGACAGGGAAGCCTGCCATGCTGTGGTCCATTGGTTCACAAGAGTCAGATACGACTGAGTGACTGAACTGAACTGAATAATATCATAGTTATCACCTAGAATCTTATTCATGCTCTGTTCAATTTTTAATGAAATATGTCTCTTTTAAAATTATATATTTTATATATATAAATGTCCAGATCTGCTGGACAAGAAATAGGCTACCCACTCCAGTATTCTTGGGATTCCATTGTGGCTCAACTGGTAAAGAATTTGCCTGCAATGTGGGAGACTTTGGTTCTATCCCTGGGTTGGGAAGATCCCCTGGAGAAGGGAAAGTCTACCCACTCTAGTATTCTGGCCTGGAGAATTCCATAGACTGTTTAGTCCACAGGTCACAAAAGTTGTACACAACTGAGTGACTTTCATTTTTCACTATATATATATATATGTGTGTGTGTGTGTGTGTGTGTGTGTGTGTGTGTGTGTGAGTGTCTCTGTGTGTGTATACATCTTTTTAAAAATATTTTCATCATATGTTACAGCCTCAGAACTTATTTATTTTATAACTGAATGCTTGTACCTTTCAGCCTTTCTGCTCTGTCTTTTCCAGATTAAAGACGATACCTGTCATCTGGCTCCATGGTACTCTTGCTGCCAATGCAGGCAAGCTAGATCTGTTTGCCCACATCTGTGCTATCACTAACAGCAGGTCTTTGGGGATTATGATGAGACCTCAGAGGTAAATGGCTTCATTGCCCACCTGCAATCACCATCTGCAGCGATTTTGGAGCCCCTGAAAAAATAAAGTCTGACACTGTTTCCACTGTTTCCCATCTATTTCCCATGAAGTGATCTCACACACTAGTAAAGTAATGTTCAAAATTCTCCAAGCCAGGCTTCACCAATATGTGAACCATGAACTTCCAGATGTTCAAGCTGGTTTTAGAAAAGGCAGAGGAACCAGAGATCAAATGGAAAAAGCAAGAGGGTTCCAGAAAAATGTCTATTTCTGCTTTATTGGCTATGCCAAAGCCTTTGACTGTGTGGAAAATTCTGAAAGAGATGGGAATACCAGACCACCTGACCTGCCTCTTGAGAAACCTATATGCAGGTCAGGAAGCAACAGTTAGAACTGGACATGGAACAACAGACTGGTTCCAAATAGGAAAAGGAGTATGTCAAGGCTGTATATTGTCACCCTGCTTATTTAACTTATATGCAGAGTATATCATGAGAAACGCTGGGCTGGAAGAAACACAAGCTGGAATCAAGATTGCTGGGAGAAATATCAATAACCTCAGATATGCAGATGACAGCACCCTTATGGCAGAAAGTGAAGAGGAACTAAAAACCCTCTATGGGTCTTTGGTGCTGCTGCTGCTGCTAAGTCGCTTCAGTCGTGTCCAACTCTGTGTGACCCTATAGATGGCAGCCCACCAGGCTCCCCTGTCCCTGGGATTCTCCAGGCAAGAACAATGGAGTGGGTTGCCATTTCCTTCTCCAACGCATGAAAGTGAAAAGTGAAAGTGAAGTCGCTCAGTCATGTCTGACTCTTAGCGACCCCATGGACTGCAGCCCACCAGGCTCCTCCGTCCATGGGATTTTCCAGGCAAGAGGACTGGAGTGGGGTGCCATTGCCACATCCCCAATTCCTGGATGTGCAGATGGGTGCAGCACCAAGATTCACTTCTGAGTATATACTCAAACAATCAAAAGCAGAGTCTCAGGGGAATGTTTGTACAAACATGTTCAATATTTGCCATTGCCCAAAGTTGGAAATACCCAGGTATTCATCAACAGATGAATGTATAAATAAAATATAATATACACACACAATGGAATTTTATTCATCCTTTATAAAGGAAATTCTGACATGTTACAAATTGAATAAACTCTGAGAACATTATGCTAAGCAAAATATACCAGGCCACAAAAGGATAATTATTTTTTGATCCCACTTATATACCATACTGGGCTTCCCTGGTAGCTCAGTGGTAAAGAATCTGCCTGAAATGAAGGAGACAAGGGTTTTATTCCTGGATCAGGAAGAACCCCTGGGGAGGACATGGCAACTCACTTTAGTATTCTTGCCTGGGAAATCTCTTGGACAGAGGAGCCTGTAAGGCTACAGTCCATGTGGTCGCAAGAATCAGATGCAACTTAGGAACCAAACCCACCATAATATATGGCACTTACTGAGAGTTATCAAGTTCATAGAGGCCAGGTACTGAAAGGTGTCATTGCAAGCCATGTGCTATGCCAGGATTCGGACCTCCAGAGGAGAGGATTTTGATCCAGAGTCAGAGACAAGGCTTGACTACTCAGAGCTTTTTCTGCAGCAAAGTTTTATTAACATATAATAGAGATAGGGAAATCTTTTGACATAGACATCAGAGGGAGACAGAAAGTGTGCACCCTTGCTAGATTTTTTTTTTTATTTTTTTTTTAAATTTTAAAATCTTAAATTCTTACATGCGTTCCCAAACATGAACCCCCCTCCCACCTCCCTCCCCACAACATCTCTCTGGGTCATCCCCATGCACCTGCCCCAAGCAAGCTGCACCCTACGTCAGACATGGACTGGCGATTCAATTCTTACATGACAGTATACATGTTAGAATTCCCATTCTCCCAAATCGTCCCACCCTCTCCCTCTCCCTCTGAGTCCAAAAGTCCATTATACACATCTGTGTCTTTTTTCCTGTCTTGCATACAGGGTCGTCATTGCCATCTTCCTAAATTCCATATATATGTGTTAGTATACTGTATTGGTGTTTTTCTTTCTGGCTTACTTCACTCTGTATAATTGGCTCCAGTTTCATCCATCTCATCAGAACTGATTCAAATGAATTCTTTTTAACGGCTGAGTAATACTCCATTGTGTATATGTACCACAGCTTTCTTATCCATTCATCTGCTGATGGACATCTAGGTTGTTTCCATGTCCTGGCTATTATAAACAGTGCTGTGATGAACATTGGGGTACATGTGTCTCTTTCAATTCTGGTTTCCTCCGTGTGTATGCCCAGAAGTGGGATTGCTGGGTCATAAGGTAGTTCTATTTGCAATTTTTTAAGGAATCTCCACACTGTTCTCCATAGTGGCTGTACTAGTTTGCATTCCCACCAACAGTGTAGGAGGGTTCCCTTTTCTCCACACCCTCTCCAGCATTTATTGCTTGCAGATTTTTGGATCGCAGCCATTCTGACTGGTGTGAAGTGGTACCTCATTGTGGTTTTGATTTGCATTTCTCTAATAATGAGTGATGTTGAGCATCTTTTCATGTGTTTGTTAGCCATCCGTATGTCTTCTTTGGAGAAATGTCTATTTAGTTCTTTGGCCCATTTTTTGATTGGGTCGTTTATTTTTCTGGAATTGAGCTGCAGAAGTTGCTTGTATATTTTTGAGATTAGTTGTTTGTCAGTTGTTTCATTTGCTATTATTTTCTCCCATTCAGAAGGCTGTCTTTTCACCTTGCTTATATTTTCCTTTGTTGTACAGAAGCTTTTAATTTTAATTAGATCCCATTTGTTTATTTTTGCTTTTATTTCCAGAATTCTGGGAGGTGGATCATAGAGGATCCTGCTGTGATTTATGTCTGAGAGTGTTTTGCCTATGTTCTCCTCTAGGAGTTTTATAGTTTCTGATCTTACATTTAGATCTTTAATCCATTTTGAGTTTATTTTGTGTACGGTGTTAGAAAGTGATCTAGTTTCATTCTTCTACAAGTGGTTGACCAGTTTTCCCAGCACCACTTGTTAAAGAGATTGTCTTTACTCCATTGTATATTCTTGCCTTCTTTGTCAAAGATAAGTTGTCCATATGTGTGTGGATTTATCTCTGGGCTTTCTATTTTGTTCCATTGATCTATATGTCTGTCTTTGTGCCAGTACCATACTGTCTTGATGACTGTGGCTTTGTAGTAGAGCCTGAAGTCAGGCAAGTTGATTCCTCCAGTTCCATTCTTCTTTCTCAAGATTGCTTTGGCTATTCGAGGTTTTTTGTGTTTCCATACAAATCTTGAAATTATTTGTTCTAGTTCTGTGAAAAATGTGGCTGGTAGCTTGACAGGGATTGCATTAAATTTGTAAATTGCTTTGGGTAGTATACTCATTTTCACTATATTGATTCTTCCGATCCATGAACATGGTATATTTCTCCATCTATTAGTGTCCTCTTTGATTTCTTTCATCAGTGTTTTATAGTTTTCTATATATAGGTCTTTAGTTTCTTTAGGTAGATATATTCCTAAGTATTTTATTCTTTTCGTTGCAATGGTGAATGAATTGTTTCCTTAATTTCTTTTTCTACTTTCTCATTATTCGTGTATAGGAATGCAAGGGATTTCTGTGTGTTGATTTTATATCCTGCAACTTTACTATATTCATTGATTAGGTCTAGTAATTTTCTGGTGGAGTCTTTAGGGTTTTCCATGTAGAGGATCATGTCATCTGCAAACAGTGAGAGTTTTACTTCTTCTTTTCCAATTTGGATTCCTTTTATTTCTTTTTCTGCTCTGATTGCTGTGGCCAAAACTTCCAGAACTATGTTGAATAGTAGCGGTGAAAGTGGACACCCTTGTCTTGTTCCTGACTTTAGGGGGAATGCTTTCAATTTTTCACCATTGAGGATAATGTTTGCTGTGGGTTTGTCATATATTGCTTTTATTATGTTGAGGTATGTTCCTTCTATTCCTGCTTTCTGGAGAGTTTTTATCATAAATGGATGTTGAATTTTGTCAAAGGCTTTCTCTGCATCTATTGAGATAATCATATGGTTTTTATTTTTCAATTTGTTAATGTGGTGAATTACATTGATTGATTTGCGGATATTGAAGAATCCTTGCATCCCTGGGATAAAGCCCACTTGGTCATGGTGTATGATCTTTTTAATGTGTTGTTGGATTCTGATTGCTAGAATTTTGTTGAGGATTTTTGCATCTATGTTCATCAGTGATATTGGCCTGTAGTTTTCCTTTTTTTGTGACATCTTTGTCAGGTTTTGGTATTAGGGTGATGGTGGCCTCATAGAATGAGTTTGGAAGTTTACCTTCCTCTGCAATTTTCTGGAAGAGTTTGAGGAGGATAGGTGTTAGCTCTTCTCGAAATTTTTGGTAGAATTCAGCTGTGAAGCCGTCTGGACCTGGGCTTTTGTTTGCTGGAAGATTTCTGATTACCATTTCAATTTCTGTGCTTGTGATGGGTCTGTTAAGATTTTCTATTTCTTCCTGGTTCAGTTTTGGAAAATTGTACTTTTCTAAGAATTTGTCCATTTCTTCCACGTTGTCCATTTTATTGGCATACAACTGCTGATAGTAGTCTCTTATGATCCTTTGTATTTCTGTGTTGTCTGTTGTGATCTCTCCATTTTCATTTCTAATTTTATTGATTTGATTTTCTCTCTTTGCTTCTTGATGAGTCTGGCTAATGGTTTGTCAATTTTATTTATCCTTTCAAAGAACCAGCTTTTGGCTTTGTTAATTTTTGCTATGGTCTCTTTTGTTTCTTTTGCATTTATTTCTGCCCTAATTTTTAAGATTTCTTTCCTTCTACTAACTCTGGGGTTCTCCAACTCTTCCTTTTCTAGTTGCTTTAGTTGCAGAGTTAGGTTATTCATTTGACTTTTTTCTTGTTTCTTGAGGTATGCCTGTATTGCTATGAACTTTCCTCTTAGCACTGCTTTTATAGTGTCCCACAGGTTTTGGGTTGTTGTGTTTTCATTTCATTAGTTTCTATGCATATTTTGATTTCTTTTTTGATTTCTTCTGTGATTTGTTGGTTATTCAGAAGTGTGTTGTTCAACCTCCATATGTTGGAATTTTTAATAGTTTTTCTCCTGTAATTGAGATCTAATCTTAATGCATTATGGTCAGAAAAGATGCTTGGAATGATTTCGATTTTTTTGAATTTATCAAGTTAGATTATGGCCCAGGATGTGATCTATCCTGGAGAAGGTTCCATGAGACTTGAAAAAAAAGTGAAATTCATTGTTTTGGGTGAAATGTCCTATAGATATCAATTAGGTCTAACTGATCTAATGTATCATTTAAAGTTTGCATTTCTTTGTTAATTTTCTGTTTAGTTGATCTGTCCATAGGTGTGAGTGGGTATTAAAGTCTCCCACTATTATTGTGTTATTGTGATTTCCCCTTTCATACTTGTTAGCATTTGTCTTACATATTGCGGGGCTCCTTATTGGGGGGCATA